>NC_084665.1:23612500-23627500 GCF_028389875.1 Rhea pennata | reverse complement strand
AAGAAGCACTTGGATTTTCACTAACATTTTGTAGCTAAAGGCCAACATTTGTTTCTTCTATAATATATGCTGTGATGGCCTAAGTTATGACTCTGTCTGCTGTTCAGGCTAGTCTGAAATTGTACCCTGTCCATGGCCAAGTGTCTCTTCAATCCTGCTTTGTGCTGTCACAGCAGGAACAGAGGCTGAATGCACAAGGTTTGGGCAATTTTGCTGCTGACAGCAATCTCAGCAATATTAGGCCAGCTTCCTTGCACCTCATGGGTATGTTCACGGGTATGCCTCTCCATTCTCAGTAGTGGCAACATTTTACAATTTCTTTATGACTTTAGACTTTGCAGAGAGGTAAGGACTTTGAACTCCCATGCACACCAAGCCTCTACAGCTTGTCCCTCAGTCTAATAAAAAAGTCTTTTGAGTGGACAAAACACGAAAAAAAGAGAGAATCTGTGTCTGAGTGAGTGATGTGTTAAAAGGAGAGAAACACAAGGATCCTTAGTGCCACTGTTGAACTCTTTAAGAATCATTGTCAGTAAGACCAAAGTCAGTCTTATTACACAGCTATTTACAGAAGTGATTAAAAAAAAAAAGCATAATTTGAGAGTAAAAAGGAGGTATCAAATGCTATCATATCTAAATCGGAGACAGCAACAAACAAAAGAAAACGAGGTCACACTTCTGGAGTTGAGTGTATGGTCTTGGTTTTCTTTTTACGAGAAAAGTATCATAAAATGGAAGGAGGCAAAGCTATGGGCATCCAGAATGTTACAAAGACTCAAGAGTCTTATAAAATCAGAAAGGTTAGAGAAAGTAGGTCTATATCGTTTGGAAAAGATGATCTTGTGGGGGACTTCAATGAGATGCATGAAATTCTGAAGGGAGCACAGAAGAGAGATGCAGCAATGCTGTTTGAGCTAGTGTCAAATGCAAACTCAAGGGGACACAAAGTATGCCAAAGAAAAGCATGGCATTGAAACTATTGCCATGGAAATATCTTACATTAGGAGTAAAATGCTGAAGACTGTAATGAGTGCAAATATCTTTTAAAAAAATGTACAGGGAAGTGATGTTAGTTGAAATAAGTATTTCTGTAAACAGAAAGAACAGAATGAAAGTGTGAGTCATAGGCTTACTCTAGTTTACAGGAAACTATGACCCAGAATTTAGTTTTTCCCACTCAGGTTAATGAGAACTTAACAGCGGAGGTTAGAAATTTCTTTGATCTTGGACCCTCAGCATCCCCATCATTTCATTCCCAGCATGCTCCCTCAAGTAATCCAGTCAAACCACACTAACCCAGCGAAACATCGGACTAGGACAATTAACTATAACGTCAGTCCCTTGCTGGCCCTGTCAGATTCTCGCCTGCTTCTTGTGGTCCCTTCATTACTCAGTTGCATGCTGCCTCGCATTGTATCCACCAGTCACCTTCACAGCTGGGAATTTCATTCTGGGGCCAGCTGGATCAGTGGGCCACTCTCCTCCTTCTCCCCTCTTCCTGCCTGAAAGGAGTGGGGTGGAGGTCGCGCAGCAGCAAGTGCCATCAACACCTTCCCCCTCAGCTGCACAACACAACACTGGGACCAGTGGCAGAGCAAGTACCACGCTGTTGCTGTGAGCCACCACCACGGGCTTCCACGAGGAACCTGAGTGGAGTCAGGAAAAGAGGAAAGCTGCATAGTAAACATCAACAGCCAAAGAAAATCTTGGACAAAAACTGTGTTAAAAGGAAATTAAGGATGGGGGAGATGTCAGTATCTGAAAGGTGAAAATCCTCACGGGCTCTGGTATTATCCCCAAATGAAGCATTGCGAGACATTCTAAGCTTATGATTACCCTTAACTCTCCCTGGACTGAAACTATCAGGGAAAATATATGAATAAAATGGACAGTGTTTGTAAAAATAAGTTTCATCTAAACAGGGCTAATAATAGTTGTAATGCAATGAATCACATCACTCCAGGTTAGGGCTAGGATTCACAGGGATCCCAGTTGCTGTTTGAGTCCCTACAATTTATGGATTTCATATCTCAGGTTTTAGAGTACTGACTTTATAGAGAACTGTGGCATTACTGATTTTATACAACTATGTCATTAACAAATACCTGCTACCTGAAGGTAATATTGCTATGGGCATTAGCATCGGGTTATATGGCACTGTAAATACACCTGCAAATACTCATTTATTCTTAGCTAACACTGTTTAACAGTTCCCCCAAAGAATCATATCTATTGGTATTTTGGCATCAAAATTTTTTGCCACAGTCAACTTGCATAACCCAAATGTGCTTTAACTCAAGAAAATGATTTAATATGGGAGATAGAAATGTCAACTTTCATCTGTCTGTAAATGGTGAGAGAAAAGTAAGAGACAACAAAGTTGGACTGAGCATCTAATCAGTACCAAATTTCCAATAGGAAGGCAATATCCCAAGATGCAGTGAAAGTTGATATTTTACATTCAAGTAGGCAGAAAAAAACAAGCTGAATGGGTTAAAATTTGCCACTGATCTCAAGTAAGTGATTTTGTTAACCCCCAAGGGTTCAAACTGTACTGGGAGGAAAAAGCAATTATTCAGTGAACAGGAGAAGGGAAAATATGTCCCAGACTGGTTTGCTCGCAACAAGGTATAGATTCCTCAGTGATCTGCAGGAAACAACTGAGCTCCCTAGCTTATTCTTGACCACACCCAAAATAAAAACGAAAGGATATTTGGAGGAATAGGAAAACACAACAGCTCAGATAATGTCCCAGGCAGTATATTCATTACAGGCTCATCAGAGTGGATGCCTGCAATAGGAAGATTAAATACCCATTTACCAGCATCAGAGAAGAGTTTGGTTTTATAATGTATTGTCCCCTATTCCCCGTGAGGCTGCTTTGTTTGATAAAATGCTGAGTGTGGTGTAAAAATATCCCTCTCTCTGTAATTTGCACTCCTCTCCATTTAAAGCTATTCTTGCTGCAAACGAGAATTGAAAGCTGCTAAAATTAAGTGGTGTCAGTTCTCAATGACACTTTAATGATAGAGTGCTCAGCAAATGAGATGAGAATGAATTCCAGCTTCTCTGCTAAAGATAGTAACCAGCACTAAACAGTATAATGCTCCAACTGGGCTACACTTCACCTGCTTCATTCATATTTAGTAAAACTGAAATAGGGAAACTATAATTAAAATGGTCATAAAACGAAAAATGCTAATTTCTAATAGAGATGGCATGAAACAACTGAAGCTTGTGAAGTCAAAGCACATCCCTTCTTTGTCACGTCTCTGCTGCCACAGAGACTATCACTGACTGACCACAGGGCTAATGTAGGGCTATTGCACGTTTTCCTTGCTGCAGAAACTGCTGCTTCTAGCAAGTTTGGTATCAGCCTACTTAAGTAATACAGACATGGGAAAAATGAAGATTAGGAAACCCTTCTGGGTTTTGGGCTAAATGAGACTACTACTTCTTCTTTCTTTTTTATTCTAGTTGAGCCTTTGAGTAAGTCCACCCAGTCTTCCATGCAGATTGCACCTACAACGTCACTGCTGCTGACAAATGACAACTTTGAAGTCTGTCAGCTGGGTGCTGTCACCTGTGTGGCTCCTTCTTGCCACATTGGTGTTGCAAAGGTGTTCTGCAGTGGGACATTTATTCTCGGAAGCAAATTATTTTGCTCAAGGCTTTTGAGCATGGCACAACGATGAGAGACGCATTCTCTCGCGCTGTCTCCAGTGCAGGGAAGAAAATGTGTCCAAAGATCCTGGTGCTGCTGTAAATGCAGGCAGTGCACAGACTCTGTTGCCTTTCTTCTAACCTACATGGCACTGGCTCACAGTCATTTTCCAAGTACTTCATTCTATAAACTGTCATAAAAGAGAAGTAGATTTTTTTCCAGCCCTTGATAAAACCTAAATTATTTTTGCATAATGCTATCTCTTTTAGTCGCATAACCAAATATGTCAAATATATGATCAGAAGGTAAACATGTGAAGCATATGAAGTCTAAAAAATAGTTATTACCGGGAGAAAAGTGTTTAGTACTATTGGAGAATTTCAGGGGAGGTACAAATGATTACAAAAATCTTCCTGTCTATACTGAAACTATTTTGACAACCAGCTTCAGAACTCAATGCAAATATTCATAGATTAGTCCATATGGCTAAGAACAGCAGATGTGGTCATTTTCAATGATTACCAATAAAATCTTTATACCTCATAGTAACATCAGGTTTTCTTTACAAAAACAATATATTTGCTGGATAAAGAATCCTACAAATACTTTATAAAGTTTTAAAATGGGGTGCCAGCACTATTTTCCTACCTTTATACCCATGAAACCAGACGGTATTTGTCCTCTGAGGCTTTACCCATAACCGCTTCTGAGGGAAGCAACAACTACAAACGTATAGCATTTTAGAACATCCAGAATGGTTTAACTTATTTACATGCCTATAGCAATTTCAAAATCAGATATCACAGTACAGAGAAAAACAGGTTCTCCTCATCCCGTAAGGACGAGTCATGAGATTTTGTCTTCTCTTATAAATATCTCCCAATCAGTGAGGCACTGAAGGGAATTCCACATTTCTCAATTCCATGTGGTAAAAAAGATGATTTTTCACTTGCAGTGAATAAATTCAATAGGACATGTCCAATACTGTATAAAAGTCTCACTATTAGAAGCTGTGAGTGGGTGGCCTAACGGATGGAGTGCAGGTGAGATAGTTACAAGTGAACAAGAACTGTAATTCTTCATGTATCTGTGCATTTCTCACATGTGATGGTTCTTTCCTGACTGTGGCAATACTATCTTAAAAGTAATTGGCAAGAGGTTCTTAAAATGAGCAAACTTCCCTACTGCTGCCACTGTTTGCAAAGTTGATAATACTGTATTTGTTCTTTACACAATATATTTGTGTCTGCTTTATGTATACAGCTCAAAATATGCATGTTCTTTCTGAAAAGCTAGTATGGGTTGGTCATTTCAGTCATCATTTTAGCCCTGTAGACAATTCACAAGTCCCTCTCCCTCCCTTCCTCCCTAATCAGTTCTGTTTTAGGGAAGTAGGGGTTCAGGGCGTAACCAAAGACTGCAGCTGTTGCATTGGTAAGCATAACGGTTACTTTTCCATGTGTTTCTCTAGCATAATTATGAGAGGGTAAACCAAAAGAAAGGACCTTCTGATATTAATACTTCTTCTGATATTAATTTAACAGGAAAAAATAAGAATCGTTATTACCCCACAAATGATGATTATACTTCAAATTCTGCTCTTCAGGGTTCGTAATCATTTATGAATACTAAGCATGGGACAATGGCACTAGATTAGCACCCATCCAAGATTATATAGATGTTTTATGAAGATAGGCATATGCATATCAAGATGTAGCATATGGCACAGATTTTGTTCCTGCTATATGGGTAACCAGGACAAGTCTGGAGTTCAGAAAAGAGATCAAGTGTACTCATGACACCAGCAAGTACAACTTCTTTGGCCCATTTCAGTACAGAGTCTGTCCTCTCAGCTCTGTTCAAGGGCTGTCATTCACCACCTGGGAGATATTAAGGAACTCAACAGCTCACCTGCACCCTGTAAGTGGGGCAGGTGCTTCCCAATGCCTTGTGAAAAGCTTTCGGTTCTGAACATGAAAAAAGAAAAAAAGCAATTGTTTTCCATCATGCAACTGTTTTCTATCATGCAAGGCACCCCAGCAAGGGTAGGTAGGTGGTGAGAGAGAGATAAGTGGGAAAGGATGATCTGCATGCTACATGTTATACCAATTCACTGGACTGATATTCTGTGAAACTTCCTTTGATCAAGAGGAAACTGCACGCTGATGGAAAATAGGTGCATCCTGGAAAGTACACATTCCCTGCGCGCATTTCATGCTTCTTTTGTGTCTTAAACACCCTCCCAACCCCACCTCCCAGTTAGCTGTCTGCCTTGTAGCATGGAATAAGCTGATTCACTCACAAATCCTGTGAGATGCCAAACATTACTTGTGAGATGTTAAAATAGCTGATCTCCTATGACTTTGAAGGTGCTCAGTACCTTGCACTTCGGGTGTCCCAAACTCTTAGAAAGATATTAGACAAACCAAAAAAACCTCCAAACCCCTCTCCTTATCATAACAGCTTTACAGAGCTGTGGAAACAGCAAGACAAAATAAATATTGAGTGAGAAAGAAAAAAGCCTGTATTGCATCAAATACTTGCCCCAGGTCTTACAACAGCAAAAATGAGGTGACATGCAGCCATACATGAGTGGACAACATGTCAGCTGCACAGAGGGTCTCTTCATCGTCACACATGTCCCCTAACTGGCAGTTTACCCCCTCAGACACAATGTTAAGAGACACAGGAAGAATGTTCTCTTTTTGAAAAGTGTCACATAAAGTAGCTTACCAGCCTGGTTGGCAGAAAATCATATTTTCTGATATCTGATGTCACATTTTATTAGATTTAGGATACTATTATCCTACTTACTTAGGGGTTTAAAAGTATCCTTTTTATAGCTAATGCCACAGGTAGAATGTTAAACTACAGACATTTTGCAGTAAAGGACTAGACTGTTCTTTATTCACATCTGGTATTTTTGCCCCAAACAATACAATAGTTGTTCAGGATTTTTTGTCCTTTTTTTTTTAATCTTTGCACATTTGTCCTCAGTTCATCCACTAACCTGCAAATGAATCCGATTATAGAGTTTACAGAAGTCTGGGACTATAATCTATAACAGGTTTAATATATTTTAATGAAATATGATTATTTAATATGCATATATGACTTCCTCTTAACTCCGGAGATAAGAGAGCAGTTGTACTTGGAGCCCAAATGTAACAGCATTTGCTGTAGCGCTTGGCAGCAATTTTCGCCTTCTAGTGAGAAAATGCACACTTTTCAGTTATTGTTATATCAGATTCCAGCTATTAGTGGACCTTCAGACAAAACATTTTATTGAGTTAAATTTTACAGAAATATTCTAGCAGTTTTTCTTTAAAGTCTTTAACTCAAATCTTGATTATTGGTAGTTGAGCTTTTTGAACCGATCACTGTTTCAAATTCTTGACCTTTTAATTTAATCAATATTGTTTTCTGAATGTAATCATGCTCCTATTTAAAGCAGAAACTATATGCATTTAAGGGTAGAATTTGATTCATACTTCCAAGTACATTTGCGATTACCATCAAAAGATAATTACTTCTGATACATTCTGGAGCAAAGCCGTATTTACATAGATGAGAATTAGCCTTCCCCACCAACTAAAATACAGATGTACCTTTTCTACATCAATTTTATATTTTAGTGATTAAACTATAGCTAAATATAGCTCTTATTCCTAATCAGTCTCTACATCTTAAGTTACTTTTCAATTCCACAATTTTGCTATAGTAATGTCTTATTGACATGTATCACGCTGAGCACCAGGTTGTGGAGGTATGGGATGAAGCAACCAGAAAAATCATCTGAAAATGTGTGGCACACTAGACCTGTTCACATCTACTCTGCTTTGACCCTGATCATTGTGAGAATGGAGGGATAGGAAAAGAATTCTGATAAAATATTAATATTTACTAATATAAGCACGTCTAGCATAATTTTGGCAGGGATTCTTTAGTGTTACATACCAAAGGGAAACAGTTCCACAGGAACGGAGAAATCAGATTCTATTTCTGACAAAGCAGAAATATATTTTATTGTTTATGGTGTTAGTTGTCATGAGCTTTAAAATAATAAATCCAGCAGCCAGTGTGATACTTTTCATAAGAAGAAAGACCCAGAAACCAGTAACACTCTGTCTTTAATAACATACGGTATCTTCTCTCAATGGAGAGGAAAAATACCTCATTCTTTACATTTTTAACATTTAGGTTACTTTCTTGTCAGATGTTGAACAGCACTAAAATGATAGACCTCCAAGGAAAACTGAGGCATGACTTTAAGGGCTCTGCAGCTAAACCAACCAGCTTGTGTCTTCAGGAGCCACTGGCCTGGATGAGCTACAGGGCAAAGACTCACGTCTGCCCTTGGCAGTTAAAGGGCTTGAGGTACATTTCAGAGCAGTGAGGACACTGGCTTGGATTTCCTCGGCAGAGCACAAGATAGGCAAAAATAGTTCCTTACTTCAGTTGGACAAGTCTCCTAAAGAGACTTTTTGACACCAAGTGGCTCCAATATTTCAACCCAGAAGCAGTGAAGGCTAAGTAATTTCCAAGGAGATGTTTTTGACACAATTTATAATTCTTGACAATGAAAAGCATAGTTGACAAAAAACATCATAAATCCTACTAAATAAAAGCTTTTTTTCACCCTCAGAATTCCCCAATACTTTATCAAGAGAGAATAAGAATTCATAGACTTTGAATTTTTCCCACTTTCATTGTTTAAAAGTTTGTCTTTCCACAGCTGGAGTAACGTTAATGTTTAGGGAGAAATATGGATACGTATAGCCACATATCAAGCCAATACAACACTTGTACTGTAAGTGCTACTTACACTTCTCAGTCATCATTAGATAGTTCACTACAAATATATTTTCAAGTGCTTTTTAATAAAATATTTTCTTTAATTTTCTAAGAAGCATCAATTCACCTAGACATAGGTGCAGTTTGGAGCTCCCTTTCTTTCCTACCTGTTCATTCTACCTGAAAAGATTACCTCAGGATTTTAAGTTTTCCTTCCTTTACTGAGAGTCATTTCAAATTTCCGAAAATTATTTCTCCAAATCACTCTATCTTTCAGTGAAAAAAGTACCTAGCTTCATTACTAGATCTGCAAGTGAGCAGTAGGATTGGTATCCTTAGTGTACATTTTAGTCGGCAATATTGTCTTGAAATCTGAATTAACTTGGTAATGGTCCCTCCTCCCTCGTCCACCTTGGATTATTTTAAGAACATGAATGTAACCTTCAGATGTGTTCTGCAGAGATTTTATTCCAAAGCCTTTCACTGTGATTTGAGATTGAAAGCTTACCAATATTTGAAGAATGCCATTGCACACCAGGCTGTATTTGTTTGTCTCCTGAACTCATTCAATTAGGAAATTAATCCATTACGGAAAATCTTGATTAAAAGTTGGCTTATTCTCCTATTTGATTAAAATTCAGCATTACACTGAATCAATTGTTCAGTACTTCTGTGAAACCCCTATCAACTGCAAGCAGAAGACTAATTGCTCTGTTCTTCTTATGCTTTACTCACCTTTTCTGTCCTCTAGCCATAAAATCTATTGGACAATTAAAAACATGCCCTAATATTGTGATTTTCCTGGTCCCTGGCCACATTCTGTGGCAAACTAGGTGCCACCAGCAATCCTGAGAGCCCCAGGGGACTCAGGGGTGCAAACGAGTTTATAGGACTGAGGCTTTAGCTTCCCCTCATCTGTCGCTGGATGGAGAATGTGGCATCGCTTACTCCTGCCGTAAATTTCATCTTTTCTTTAGCTTTCTAAATCATTAATAAAATCTTTAGGATTTAGTCCTTTGCATCTTTCCACAATAACATCAGCAAACACAGCTTATCGTGCCTGCCAACAAAGTGTTTTTATAGCTACATACTAAATCCCTAATTAAACTCACCACCTAAAAAAAAAAAAAAAAAAAAAAAAAACAGCAACAAACAAACCAGTTCAGGTTGCTACCTGACAGCCATGTATCTAGAGAGGATGGGGCTCTTTATCCCAAAACGTTACCTCAAAGTGGCCTCTATCCTCCTGCTCGTGGTTTGCTCTGAAAGAGCTCTGTCTGTGCAGCCATTTAAACTGCTTCCCAATTTTGGAGGATGAAATTCTGGCTCAGTAAAAGCAGTGGAAAAACTCTCATTGATTTCAGCAATGTTAGGTTGTACCTTTAAATGTAGCAATAATAATAATAAAAAAAAAAAAAAAAGGAATGAAATACTAGTACCTTTTCTTTCTCACATATTTTAATTTCCAGTTTATGTCTTCTTTGGCAAATATGATCGTGTGTAGCAAGTAGCAATCCTGCCTCAGGAAGATTGTCAGACATAAACAGGAGCATTGCTACAGTTTATAACCAAAGCTTCATGAAGAAGCTTTTCCAGGATATTCCTAAAGTATGACTAATTCTTTTTATTATTTCCTTAAACAAAATTTCTGCCAATTTCCCTTGGTTTTCACCCAGGCTGGCTTTTACAAAATAGTTGAACTCTATTAATAAATCAACTAATTTCTAACACAAATTGTATCACAAGCATTGATTTCCTTCCTTGTTCTCTTGTATCATAATTGCACTTTTGGCTTCCCTATGGGTTTTTCTTGAGGTTGAAACTTTATGTCTGGAAAAGTATGCCTAGTGGAATATTTTCAAATTAAAAAAGAACCTACGCTTTCAGAATACTAGCAAAATACCACAGCGCTAGCTACTGCAACATTCTTTTGCATTGTTATTTGAGGAGGAGACAAGAGAAAAGAACTGACATAAACACAGAAAAGGATCCTCAGGGTAGATCTTCAGCTGCTTCAAAGTTTTAATGGCTAAGGATATGAGCTAGTATCTTCCCTAGCCAACAAAAACTTCAAAAGTGACTTTAGAAACAGTCTACGGTAACAAAAGAAAAAAGCAGCTTCATTACATATTTAGTATGGATTTACTGAATTTAATATTACTTCCACTTAGAGTTATAAGTGGAACCAAATATTTGCTAAATTTAGAAAAAAACTATTTTATTACCTCAGACAGAGAGGTGACAATGAAATTAAGGTGCATAAACAGTGTGGGCAGGTGAAGCTGAGCATAGAAGAAAGAGGAGAGTTACTAAAATAACTTTGCGGTCAGTCTGATAAAAATAGCGAAAAAGATTTGTGGCAAAGTAATTCAATCAAATCATCTGAAGCAGGTCAGAAGTATTTCGTTGTATTGTAGTATCATAAAGTCTATAGTCTTTGTGCAATTAAATGAAATGTGAAAACAAACCATAGACTGCTGCTGAAGAGAAGAAAATAACAGCAAAAGCAAAAGAACATGTCAGCTGCAGGAGATCTCATTTTGGAAACCTACAGCATGTTGATTGATAGGACTAGCATTTTTCAAGCTCTGTCACAGCTGAAGTATAAAGCTGTCAGTGCACATGATAATGATGGATGCTCTAAAACATGCAAATAGCATGAAAAATCATTTCTCACATAATTTTGGAAGATGAGAAGTGTTGTGAACTGAGGGGAAAGGGGAGGGTAGGTCAAGCTTAACATTCAGCCGAGAGGAATAGGCGGCTGCCTTGCTGCCGCGCGAGTTGTTAATTACTATGCAAGTGAAACGATGAGTTATGCGGCCCCGCTGCAAATTTTCCCACGGAAATTTTCTCGTGGCCAATGGGTGAGGAGGGAAAGAGCTGCAGCTTCAGGGTTAAGCACGACGGTGTGCTCCTCCGGAACAAATCCTGGCACAGGGACCGAGCGCCAGGGCCCGCCGTGGCTTTCAGAAGAGCGTTTCTTTAAGAACGTGCTGTGTATTTCGGAGGTGACATTTACAGTGTACCATCAATATTGGGGGTGTTTCAGTTAATTAGCCGTTTTTATTAGCACCGGAGTACAGTAAAACCCAACATAAGTGTTAAGAATGTAAATTAGTGTTATCCCTGGGCTGATCTAGCGCAAAGCAGGGAACTACCATACACTGCCCCCATACTAATGGCGCCTTTTATTTTCCAGACTGAGCAAAGGTTGTTCATACTATCGTCTTCCAGCTGATTTCCACCTCTCGTTGTGGGGCACATGCATGTGCTTGTGTATGCAGGAGTGTGTCAACACGTAGGTGTGCGCCCTTTGAAGCAGTCAGTGCCGACACGGGTGCAGTATTTACGTAGTTGGGGTTTAGTTTTCATTAACTGTGCAGTTTTCAGAAAAATGATATTCCAGACTGCCTCTAGTGAAAAAGAAATACAAACTGGCCAACATATATGCTTTTTCCTTTATCTTTTCTTTTCCTTTCCCCCCCCCCTTTTTTTTTTTTGAAGTAGTTGCCATGCCCCACACAGCACAGTATAAAGTAAGTAAAGCATTACTTATAAGAAGGGCCTTGGCTGGGGCTCTGTGGAGTGGTAGAAGCTGAGGTCACTCTGAATGCATCCCTTTCTATCCAAAATTCCCTGTTCCTATGTTCCGATTCTATATTAAATTTTGACCATGCCTTGGCTTCAAAACTCTGCCTTGCTCAGCATAAATCTACAAACTGGATCTTGGATGATGCTACTGCATCTTTTCACTTCATTGCACTGAGAGCGTCAGCTTAATATGATCCCACCTGTGGGTTTCCAAGTCTGCCTCCATGTTTGTCTTGGATATTTTCTGTATGTTTTTCTTCAATTTCAGGGCTCCTGGTAACAACTCCATAATCATTCTAATCCCTCTTAGAGAGACCTTCTGACACCAGGCCTTCACACATGTGTCTACAACCTTCTAATCTTCTTGCCCCACCCAAATTTGACAAAAAGCAAATTAATGGAACAAAATCAAAAAATACAGTTCTAAATCTTCCACTGCGCGTCGTACATGGAGTCTTCTCTGTCCCTGCCTGCTGGACCACAAGCTCGTGGAGGCACAGACTGGCTCTTTCTCTGTTGTGCGTACTGCTGAACACACTGTCACACTCCACAAATTGCAAATAACGAGCAATGACGACGGACCTTATTTTCTACTGCCTTCCACCTTATTGCTATTTACCTCTGCACAAAACAAGTGTCAAAGAGGTGACATTAGCAAGCACTATGGTTCTTCAGCAGCTCAGCATGTTTTAAGGCATATTTTAAGTTGAACACTCATTCATAAAAGAGGACAGAAAACTGAACACTACAGAAAATTTTATCTAAATATTTTATAAAGTTGGGACTTGAATTTCCAGGTGAGTCCTGAGTCAATCCAGTTCACATTTCATTTCATTAAAAACTGGTACCATTTTCTCAATAACCAGGCCTGATCTTGCTGTTGTGAATGGGGAGCCACAGCCTTCACTGCCCTGTGCTAGGTAATGCATGAAAATGAGGCTTTAAGTAGGTCTTGTTTTGATGGTTTTTTGGGTTGAATGACACTTTTGTGACATATCTGAAGCTGATGACTACGAGCTGATACTCATGTCTATCAATAGTGCCTCATATTTGTTACCTGAAATCTTCAGCAGTATAATGTTCCTTTGGGCATATTTAAGTTCACATATAAAAGCAAATAAAACTCACTGTTACTGCTGGTGAGTTCTTTACATTGCTGTTTTACTTTTATTGGTCCAATTGAAAGAGTCAAGATGAGGAAGTGAAACATAAATTAAAACAAGTTTTCAAAATCAATGTGTATCTTACTGATGTTTATTATGATCCAGAGGTGCTGTACTGGATCCAGATCAGCTCAGAAAGTCTCTCTCTAAATATCTCTCTTGCCTAATACTTCATATACAAGAAGGATTAGGAAGACTTTTCCCTTACCACAAACAAAATGTGTGTAATAAACATGGCTAGTTATCCTTAAGAGCCTTAAATGAGGCAAGTCTCCAGAAAGCAGATGCAGTGAGTGCCCAGCATCTGAATTATCAGTTATAGTTTATAGAACAGAGATGAGAAGCACTATGGGCAAATAAAAAATTACCACTCTTCTAATATGTGGCCCACAGCCAACTTTTCCCAATAATGGTAGGTGACAGGCCAGAGCTGATCCAATGTGCATTTTAATTGGTGATAAACTCAAGTAACAAGCCACTGTTGTTCATCTGTCAAGGAAGACACAAACATATAGCATTCTGTTTATTTGTTATTAGAATATGCATTACCCATTTGTATATGCAAATTAAGGGACGGTTTCTGGCTCCTAGCAGGAGCAGAAAGTGGATTTCTCCCTGCTAATTTCCTAATTCATATATCTCTAAAACAGAAGTAAATGGAAAAAGATAACATCTCTATAGTTTGACAGAGTGAAGAAGACCCTGAGCTGTACTTAAAGCAGCTTGATAAATAGATGAGCAGAAGCTCGTGTAGGAAAAGTTCTCAGAGAAAAAATTGCAGTAAAATATAAAATTATGCTTTTGCTTCAGTTAAATATTATAAAAAGTAAAATATTCAGCCTAACACTGGTTTTTCATACTAAAAATATGCTTCTGGCTTGAGAATTCTTCCTTCTCATTTTAAACAGCTTCCCAAAATATTTAACTGTTTTCATTCAGGTTTTACTTTAAAATGTGGAAAACGAGCTCTAAAACTCATATCAGGCCCTGGCTTAGCAAACATCCTTCATTAGCATACGCAGTACCTTCTCCTTCCTTTTTTTTAACCTCTGTATTAACAAAACAAACCTGATCAGTCTGAAGGGTCTGAAAAGAAGATTGCATTGTTTAAGGGCAGGCTTTTGAAACCAAAAGGACTCTAACCAATTTCTTATGACCGAGAGGTGGGTACAGTTTCACGTGTTTTACAGTATTCATGTGCTGCTCAGGAGAGCACAGATTGCATTCCATCAAAGGCAATTTTTCAGAGGTTGTCCCTCCTTTTGCTTTCCACGAAAATGAATCTATACCATTTACATGGAGCGCTTAACCTTCAGACTGTCCTTACTACAGCAACACTACTCCTATTGCAGATACATGTTTACTTAGACAAATCTAATTTACCCTTTGTTAATGTGTGCTGTCTTTACTTGCTATATTACATTAAAGTAGAAATAGAGTTACAAAAAATTATCTTGCTTAAAATCATTCATAAGCTTTCATCAAGGGAATAAATTTACCAATTTCCCTCTTAGTTTATAACCATCCACTGTACTAACTTGACCTTTACCTAAACAGGGCTATAATTGCAGTTAAGATTATATAATTTACAATAACAACAAAAAATTACTTTTGAGGAACTGCTACTGGGCATGAATGTCTCACAGCCATTAAATGCATCATTCATCTTGAGAAGAAAATTATTCTTATCCACGTCGACATTTTTAACATAAACTGTACTACTCTCTGTTGGCACTTTTTTACGTACCCATTAATCTCAATAGTAAAGCATAAGTCTCACCCACC
>NC_084665.1:23557500-23610000 GCF_028389875.1 Rhea pennata | reverse complement strand
AGAAACTAATGCTCATTAACTAGCAATAGACCACTGAGAAGGGATCAATAGTTGTCTGAAATCATCTTACCTATTACAGTATATGCATACTCTACTTAATGACAGAGAAGGATAGTTACACTGAATGATAGGTCACTGATGACAGTGAATGGGAACGACTGCTTCTTAATTAATCGGGACAGTAGTAGCAAAGAATTCCACTTAACAGAGAGACGTTTGGGGGTCTAACCAAGTGATTAGGAGGAATGATATTCTGACCCTCGGTGAAACAAAGGGACAGCTTAACAAGAAATACAATGAGCATCTTTTTCATTCTTCTGTTTTTCTTCAGGGCAGCGTGTTTTTTTTCATCTTATATTTTTAATGGCATTTCTTTTCGTTAACTGTCTGCTAATAACCGATGCAGCTTCATAATCAAGCAGGTTGTATTCTGAGCTTTCCAATAAAAGGGACTTTCCAATACAGGACTAATGTGCTGTTCTGTCTGAATAGCTGTTGTTCTATAGGCTTTGTTTAGGGAAAGCTTTTATGATAAGTAACTAGAGTTTTGGTTTGCCCTAATCTGGCTCGATAGACATTATTTGGCAGACTGTGAATGGTCAAGGCTTGCATGGTAAAAGGACTGCAGAAATTGGCTCAAATTATCAGTGTAGTTTCCTGTTTCTGATCCAGTTTTGGATTTCCTTTCCTACAGGATCTGCATATTTGAAATAAAGAATTCCAAGTGCAGAGTAGTTTCAGTAGCCTTCAGAAGATTATCTTGTAGCAATTTTATGAAAAAATAAAAACAGCTAAATCCACAATCCTATCTGCATTCCACTGATACGTAATGACCCTCCCCGTCTGACTAAATTTATTGTAATCCCTATAAACCTAAACCTCAAAGAATTCCAATGCCTTACACATCTCTCCTGCTCTAATTTACGAGAAATTGGTAATGTGCCATCTGGAGGTTTCACTGCCGTTGGGAAGCACGTTCAGCCCACACTAGAAGTAAGTTAGTCCAGAAGGAGAAAGAAAATACAGGGAAAGGAGAAGGTCTGGCTCCAAGAAACAAGTGGCATGAATTCACAAAGATAAAAACTACATTTCAAAAAAATCAGCTTTCACTTGCATGATCGGCACATACACAGCCAATAACCCAAGGTCTCAACCTAAGGACATTAGCAGCATCCCAGGGCAATCCTTACACAAGGACAAACTGTTCTTGAGCAATTTCTGCAATGTAATAGACACAAACAGGTTTTTCCTCAAAACTGGAGTCATGTCAGGCTTCTTGTTTCACCTCTTCTAATTTTCCCTGAACAAACATATTTATTGTGGTTGTCTCAAGTAAATTTCCAGTTCACACCGTTTCCCTGAGCGAGAACAAAAGGCTTCCTGGGGGAGCTTTTAGGCTGATTGGCTGATCTGCACCCAGGTCGTGAAGGGTTTGAGACCATTTTACTTATTGAAAAATATGCCTAGCTATGACTTTATTCCTTTTACTAAACTGGTTAAACAAAAACAACATTGAAAAATGTATGTCACCAAAGTCATAATTGCTAAACTAAGAACAGAGCAATTCAGCTGTCAAGTGGGATCAAATCAACAAGTTAGACGCAGTACTTAAAAGCACATTAGATTGCAAAATATGTTAAAACAGCCTACAATACTAAAATAATCAATCCTAACAGAATCTTAAAGAGAGTTCCTAATACATTCTAAACTGGGTATTAAGAAGGCAGTTGTCCATTTGTTATGCACTCCAGTTATAGAATATCTTAATATTGAAGCAAAATCATCATTTAACATCTGAACCATGACTTCAGCACCACTTATAAAGTTTCTTCTTCAAATGCCATTCTTTGTTGAGTAGCTTCTTGTCTTCTATCCTTCATTGCCAACAGAGTTAGGGAGTCATGGATGTTAATAGTACATCTGTAAGAAATATCTCCTGTTGACCAGAAGATGCAGTAGAAGGGTAAAGGAGAAACTGTGAGACCAGAGAAGGGACCCAGGCTGGGGAGCTGCTCTGACAGTGCCAGTGAAGTTTGTACTGTAATATTCTTTCAGTTTGGCTTGTAGCCATGATTTTTCGCCCCCTTTGGTCTGCTGCTCAGCACTGTTGCCTTCTTGGTCTATGCTGAAAGATGGTTCTATCTCAGAACAGGAAAATCAAAGGGGCTAGGAGACCTCTCAGCTAGTAAAATTTAAAAAACAGTAAAAAGTTACTGAAAAATGTAATCAAATCTTTTTCAGACCCTAGCGTATCAAGCGCCAGCCAGTTCAGGAGGAGGCTAAAGACTGATGTTCTGACTTCTCCTCTCTCACTTGTTTTGGACACCTTGAATCAACAGCCTTTCAGACATCTTTTGAACCAAGAAACAAGGATGTTTGATCATTGTCTCTTTTCTCTCTTCTGTACAGATCAGGTACAAAAGTGGAGTATGTCCTGTCATGTTCAGAATATATCAAATTTGTCTTGGATCAATTTGGGAAAGCACCATCTTAATTAGTTAATTAAAACTATTTGGCATCCTGAAGACCATGAAGGCTGTAAATCTGACCTTCCCTCTTTCTAACATTGAAGAAAGAAAAAATTGGTTGTGAGACTGCTGTTGATCTTTTATTTATTTAATGAATGGATTCTCAGGTGAAATTATGTCATGATTCCAAGAAATCACATACAAACAATAGATTAAAAGCAGTATCTTCAACTCCCAGGAGATCCTCTAACCACAGAGCTGTATGGATACCCTCCCCACTTTTACAGAAGCTGTGACACTGTGCAGAAAAGACTACAAGATTTCTGGGACAAACAAAGAGTAATAAAGGTGCAATCCATGGGGTTCACGCAGTGCCAGCTGGAAAACTAACTTATTTAATGGGATTCAGTGGTATTTTCCCCATCGCACAAATGAACCAAAAGATGTGCCAAAAGAAAACAGGGTACCTGCAGGATGAAGAACATTACACTTCAGAAGTTTCTTGTCCCCACATTGGTTTTTATCTGCCTAACATTTGATCATATCTGTAAGTCCAGTGACTGAAGCCATTCCAACTGCCTGGGCAAATCCAAACCATTGTACTCAAGAACAGTATCTGCCACATTCCTCCACGCTGTTCCAGGGTTTTTATATATATGTATGTGTGTGTGTGTGTGTGTGTGTGTGTGTGTGTGTGTGTGTATCACTTTCATTCATTTCTGTGGCTTCTTGATCTTGGAAAAAACAGTTCAATGCCTACATAACACCTTCCCTAAGGAGAAAACTGTACAAGCAAAGTTCAAGTATTCTATCATTGATTGTATGTGTTTCATGCTAAGCTCCTTCCACTATAATGCACTTTATACAGTAGCTGGTAGATTTTTCCACATTTCCTCTGGGACTCCTAAATGCCTTTGCTAGACAATTGTTAGAGAATTGCAAAAGCTCTTCACTTTCCTTCACTGGTAAAACTCAAGTCTTAAATGAAATATTTGGAAATCTTTAGAAATACTTTATAGTAAATGTTGGGTCTCTTAAAAAGAAGGAAACTGTGCAACCAGCAGAACACAGCTGGCTGCACAAGACTATGTTAAATTGCTTTAGCAATTTGATGTTCTAACCTCATGATACCACAGGTTGTGTAAACCCAAATCAAAATTCACTGTGTACACTGTTATCAACCACTATGTTTATTCTGATACAGAGGCCTTTATTCCAGGAAGCATCTGTGTCCAGAGAAGTATTGACATTTGTGCTTAAATTTAAACATAAGTCTCTTTCAGTAAGATATAAGGACATTTAAGCACCTGTATGCCTAAAAAGAGACTGACAAAAGGCTTATCTGAGTCAGAATATTATCAATGTTCCCTGAAGGTTATATAAGGTCAAATGGGTAAAATGACTGCATTGTGTTGTAGAGACTTTGTACGGCATTTGGGAAAATGAAACTATAATGAAACATCATTTGAATATCTTTTCATTGACATTTTTGACAATAAAAGGTGAAATGCTTTATTTCCCCAAATGAGGTCAGCATATGTGGATAGCTGCCTGAAACAATATAACTTTTGTTTAACTTGTTTAATTTTCTAGATAATGTGCTTGTTCAAAATCAATATGCAGCAAAATATATATTCCTATGGTTTGACTTGTGAGAAGCCCTAGATTTCAGTATTAATACCACAGTTCCTGCTGACAGTCCTCTGGTAGTTAAACACATATCAAAAGGCAGTTCTTCTCAGAAAGTATTTTCAGTCTAAATAATCTGGAATTAGGCAATAGTCATCTTCTTCAACTACTGTCTCTCTGGGAATGCGGGGCAGATTCATATTCATTTCTTATATTTGTATTTATCTGTTCACTCATCCCTTCTTTTGCCATCTGTCATAGAACCTGCTGAAAAAAAATGATATGCAAACATCTGAATCCTATTTTGATATCTATTTAGCATTACTTGTTTATATGTAGAATCCTCTTAAGTTTTCTACAGACAAACCATAGAGGAGTATAAGGACTCCTGAAAATATTGAGATAAACTTCTTAATGAGTATACATATAAAATTGGCCTCTGGCCACAGCTTGGTATTTTTCCCCTCTTTGGTACTAGATTCAGATTTCTGGATTTCTTCTAAGAAGAGCTCAGACTCTGCATCTTATGCTATAGCTTTTGATTGCCAAATTCTCAACTTGGAATTCTCAACTTGAATTCTCAGCTGGAAGTGCTTGTAGCATCGGTGTGTGTACTTGGCATAAAAAGCCTGACACACCGGGCAGTACTTGAGTCCTGTTCACCATCTTGCAGAATCAGACCCTTATCCCAAGATTCAACAGTGATCAGAGCATGAAGGTTGCCAGATCCATTTTTATGCTCAAATAAGTGTCCAGCTTTTCAGGAATTGCCAGGAAAAGATCATCAAAAGACATCTCTTTTCAGTCAAATCAATATTTATGCTACTAGGCAAATCCTTTGATGAAAAGGAGCAAGATTGCAAGCTGGCATGCATACTCCCCCCTCCCCCCTTTTTTTTAACTGAAGTTAAAGTAGCTTCATCAGTTTCCTCTAGTTGAGAATCTGGCCCCTAACTCTTCAGAGTGCTAATTTCTAGCTCTGCATCAATTCAGTAGGGTTTTAAACCCTCTAAATAAAGGGACACTCAAAGGCCACATCGTATTCCAACTATTCTAGCAATAGTGGACATGGTGAGGAGACGGTAGATGGCCATTTGGCCATGTGAAAAAATTATATCGTGTACAACAAAACAAAAAGGAAAAGGAAAAGGAAAAAGAAAGCAACCGAAGCAACACACTATGCATCCATTCATTTACCGTGTCATTTAGCATATGGTCACTCATGTGATCAAGACAGTAACTGGCATTTTTCCCAGTTAATTCACCTCTTTTCCCTTCTCTTTGTCCTCTATTGCAGCACTAGTCTTTCAGCAAGATTTCAGGTTGTGATCCCTCCCATCAGAGAAAGAATGGTCCTTATTAAGTATCTGGAAAAAGCCAACAATTTATTAGTGTATTGAGACTAATTATGGTGCCACCTTAATCAAATAAACAATGGTAATAAAAAATAACAATACATTTGAAATCAGCTTACATATTCTCTCTCTCTCTCTCTCTCTCTTTTTATATAAATTACTAATGGAGTGATGGCCTTTAGCTGTAACAGTCATCTTAACAAAATGAGTCACTTTTCAAAAATTTAAGATTTTTTTCCAAGGGTCCAGTGGTTACAGCTGTGTGAACTAACTGATATTTTACAGATCTTAGCATTCACTGCAGTTAAGAGAAAAGGCAGGTGAATATTCTTATGCATTCTCTCCTCAGTTATATTTCTGAAGGTGTCCACTCAATATTTTGATATCTATTTAGCATTACATATCTGAAGTCTAGACAAGTGAAGTCTAAACACCCATAGTCACTTGTCATTTTTTTTTTACCCTATTTATGAATTTAGATGCATCCTCAAAACACAGCAGGCTATTATGCCAGGAAAGGTTGGCTCCTGTGTTGATATAAAAGTGTGTAGCTTTAATTGACATCCATCGAGCAAACAGGTTTATAATAGCTGAAGGTAGCTGTGCTGTACGGGTGGATGTTGTGAGCGACCCAGATTGCAGAGCATGTAAGTGAATCCTCTTTCTCTGGAAAAGATCAAGAAAAGTGAGTATTCCCCAATTTGTAAACAGCCAAGTGGCTTAAAGTCTTTGAAGAATATGAAGAACAGTACCGTTTGAACGTCTTTTTCCTTTAGTCATTACCTGGTAATAAATTAGTGAAGATAGGAGATTTTGTTTACACACCTCAAGTCCACAAGGAAGGCAATTCCCAGAGCTACATTCTACCTGAAACGTTCAAGGACACGCAGCTGACACAGTGGGCCTCCAACTACAAGACAGACAGCTCCGGGCCACAAAGCTGCTGTATACAACTGTCTACATCCACCTAAATTAGAACTGACAACCAACCCTGGTTTTATAATGCTGAGTTCTCAACTTCTGGACACCAAAACCTATCCAGAAAAGGAAACAGAGTGCAATAGATTTTTTTTTTTTTTTTTTTTTTTTGCTATTGGGCATTGCTTCTTCTTCTGTTTCATTTCTTCTCTTTTTTTTTAAAACCCTCTTTTTTAAAAATACATCATTTGATACATCAACTTTTTTTGCTCTATTTTTAGAATTAAATCCTTTAAAGTTAAGCATTTCATTCCAAAAAAAAGTAATTGAAAATTTATATGTTAATGGTATTTGAATATGATACAGTGTTTTCACTAAAAATAGAGCTTGTTAGGGAGAGGAGTTAAATTTAATAATATATTGCTATACTAAATGGAAGCAGTAAGGGGAACAGATAACTTAGAAGAAAGATTCCTACAGCTGCTTTGCAGACTTTGCTGAAGTATCCTTCTTAATGAGCTGATTAAGACTATTTTTTCAAAAATAGCCACTGATTTCATGTGCAAGATTTCAACTGCCTCTGAAAAGGGAATAATTTTGAAGTTCTGAATAGCCAGGACTGCATACAAAGGGGATGAGGACTTAAAACCAGCTAATTTTATCTGTTTCACACTAATGCCATAAACAATACAATTTATTTTCTTAGAACCTAATTGCCTTGTTTCTAAACAAAAATATTACCTAAGCATAAGCTGCCATGAGCTTTGCTGGGATAAAGATAGATTGAAGGGTCAGCCACTCCTGACTTGTATGTTTATGAACACAAAACCCAGTCCAAGTGTGGTTTTTCTAGCTTTCCTCAATAACTGATGACCTTACAAATAATCAAGATTGACATTTCTCTTTCCTTTTTTTTTTCCATTTGAAAGGACAGATACTTCTGCTTATGAAAATGTATTCCTCATACAATTATAACAAATTTTAAACTGAACACTGCTTATAGTTCCTTTCCATTTTGAGGATAATAGTCCTGTCATATACTATGCATATACATATACATATACAATAGAACTGTTCTGGTTCTCAGATATGCCTTGATTATATCTTTGCTTTAAAAAATGGGCAAAGTAGTCTGGGTGAAGTCTTGCATTACTCTTTGTTCTGTAACATGTTTTGTTAGCGAGCCCAGAGTGGTATCTAAAATAGTGTAAATCATCAGTTTTTAATCTGGCAGGAAGTAGATAGTGGCCCATTAAACTTTCGTAATTAAATTTCCCCTGCACTCCCCCATAGAACCATTATCTGAGTTTTCTAATTAACACAAGAGGAGGGAGTCAATTCAGAGTGATGGGATCTATAGCCATCCCCTTTCATTTTAATGACCTTTAATAAACTTTTATTGCTATTGATATTGATAATTATAATACACCCTTTCATCTGCAATGTGATTCTAAGGGCCTTTTCAAATTTTGAAAAATTCTCCCTTAAAGATGGGAGCATGCCAAACGATTGTATCCTCCAAGATTCAGAATTTGGAGCTAACAACAAGAGCAGGAGCAAAGACAAAGTGTAGGCAGGTACTGCGCGAGTTTCCTCTCCTACTTTTGCCCATGGGTTGTGCTTTGGTCCTGATCTGTCACAGCCCTCTGAACTCGCTGCAGAGCCTCCCCCAAACAGATTGACAATAGTGCTGAATCATGAGGTAGTTTTGTGGCAAACAACCACAAGGAATTATGCAGAGTTCATTTAACTTATCTTACTCTCAGCCTTATGGAGGTCAGATACGAGAGAGGAGGATTAACCACTGTGACATCTAGTCCTTCCTTAGACTTTGCATTGATGGTTTTTATACTAACTGAACATTTTTACATGGAGCTTTTGCAGACAAGTGAAAGCTTCTAACCTCACAGAAGCTTCTGTACAGCATCACTCCTATCTTGGCAATCCTCCTTCATGTGTGCAAGTCTGTTCCCATCAGTGATGTTCACTCATGGCTTGGAAGAGATGCGGGACTGAGCACCTTAGGGTGTCCTTCTTTTTGTTGTGCATACCTAAAGGACAGGTTCACCCTCCAAAACAGGAGGTACCTATACACACGAGCAAAGCCTGCATCTGTTTACACTTCCTCTGGTGTAAACAAATGACGGTCTCACTAAATGAGGGCAGATATTTTCTCCTTCTTGCCTATTGCCCTAAGAACATGAAAAAGCAATTCTAGTAATAAGTTTTGTAAAAAAAAGCATCCTTCCCAAGCATAGAATAATTAATTATTGTCTTTTCTTAATTTCATAAACAGGCTTTGGACCTAAACCTATTTGCCTGGAAATAATCATGTACAGGAACTTCATTTCTTACACTGTGCAACTCTCAGGCATGAACATGACTTAAACAGCTCAACACAGCTATATGTACACTTCAAATTAAGCAGGTACTTGGGCTCTTTCTCTGTACAGCTTTGCTGGAAATTGCAGGAGGAGACTAACAGTTCATCCCACATAAAGGCTGCTGGAAAAGATTCCTTGTCTCTTGGCTCACCGCTTTTCCTGTGGATGTCTGAAGACACATAAGAGAACAGAAGCACGTGGATGTTGGACATTTCCAGCAATGGATTTGGCTCTCCTGCTAGCCTTCCCTGCAGTGCAGGTACTAGATACATATATATATACATATATATGTGTGTGTGTGTATATATATATATGTATATGTATAAATACAAGGTGAAAAGTTTTTTGAAAGAAGAGCAATCTATGATTCAGATGGAGAAAAAGACAGGCAAAACATTGCTTTCAGAAAGAATCCCTCCATTAGTAGCCAAGAATCACTGGATATTAACTGCAAAAGACTTAGCATTTCTCATGTTAATATAACTGTAAAACACAAGAAGAATGCATTTTCTGAAAGAGAATTGGAAAAGATCCTTAATTAATAGCAACACTCAGTCATATCAGGTGGAATCCTAAATTTAGATTAGGTAAAAAGCATCGTCGATTAAGTTGAATTAGAGAGCTTATTAAATACTCAGTCTTTATTTCTATTGCTTGAATTACTGATTCAATGATCAGCATTTGAACCCAAGTTCTTCAAGCGCAGTAGAACATACCTCTATATGTTTGCATCTTCTCAGTAATTTTAAAATTTTTGTTTGATGTTTTCAGGTGGACATTTTATTTTTCCCTCAAAGGATCCATCCGTAGGCAGGAAGGTATGAACTGGATGAGAGAGGAGAGAAATTGCTTCATCAAAAAGGTATGCAATAAAATTTGGCATATGTTGTAAAAGTGATTATGAGGTCTGTGTGAAAGCAGTAGTAGGTAAATTTTGGCTGGCACAGTGTATAGATACACAAGAGAAAAAACACAGCCAACAGTGTGATCACAGGACAGGAACCAGCTGCCTGGATTTTGCCTCTGAAAAACAAACAAGGAAAAGCACAGAGAGATCTCCTATGTGACTTACAGTATTTGGGGATATAACAAAGCATGGTTGAATGGTCAGCAAACATGATTTGTACGTGTGAGTAAATGTTCATATGAAAATCCTCTAAGCATGTTCTGAACCCCTTTACCACCACCCACTGCAATTACTTCTGCCCTTAGCATGAGTATGGTGTGCCCATGGGTGGAGAAATAGGTCTGCAGAGAGCTTTTTCTGACAGCATATCAAAGGAAAGAGGTACATGATAACTTTGTGTATGTTTGAGATCAGGGGGAATATTACACTGGGTTCAGGCAGAATTTAAATCAGCAGTATCATATTTCTTTCAGTGTTTGTATTGTGTCACTCCATGAATTCTAAATAATGTAGAAGTTTTCTATAAATATAGAAAAATTCAAAAACACCTGCATTATAAATTTTTTTTCACACTAAAACAGGCTGATGACACACTCCTTCTTGAAAACTCCTTCTAGGAATTGCCAGAAATTAATATTTCAGAAGTAGGATGCTTGCCAAATTGGCAGATACTCATATATGGACTTAGATTCACTTTTCTGATCTCATCTGCTGATGACTCAAGTCCTCATAAATTCTATCCACATCAACTTCTAATTTTATCACTCTTCAAAAGTGATTAAAACCATCTTTGAATATTACTCAGCTGTTTTTTCTGGTGTACCATGCACCTCTGAGTTCCACAGATAAATTAGAAAAATGAGAAGAGGTAGGTAGGTTATAGAATTTACTGAATGAATGAGTAGTAGCTACATTCTCCATCCAGATGTAGATTGTGAACCTTTCTTTTCCTTACTGATGTATTAATCTTGTTTCTATTTCTCTGTTTCAGCCAGTCATGGTTCTCCAAAAAGCAAAATCCTACATTCTAGAATGTTGTAATAGAAAAGACTATCTGGAAAATTTTTACCTGTTCATTCATATATGGTATGATATAACATATGATATATTAATTACAGAACATTTTATGATGTGTATATGTATATATATGAGCATAATGTGCATATATAATCATTAGTATATTAATTCATAATTTGTGTTACATATTTTTATTTTCTATATCTATATGCATGCACAGATAATTATGCATGAAATAAGCATATATATGTGTTTGTGTGTGTATTGAAAGGGCAAAACATGAAGAAGAAGAGAAGGTGAAAGAAGAAGAAGAAGTGAAACAAAATAAGAATTTTTCCAACTCCAAAGCATGGCAATGTTGAAAGGGGCATCTTCCACAAGCAAGTAAATAGTGCAGTATTAGTAGTTCTTAATGCAGTAAGGATAGCACTATGATAGTCCATCCTTGTCCATCCAGATTACTGTCCCTAAGCAGCACCAAGGACAATTTCTTCCAGGTATCTATAGCAGCTCTGGTCACTTGCCAAGGACCTCTCTAACCTGTTTGCAGACTTTTCAGAACACTGTTCAAGTTTACCATGTATGAACGGGCATTTTTCTTACTTCCAGCAAATTACTTTCCGGCTTTTCCGTCACTTCCCAGTTTGCTCTTTCCCCTGCATCATATTGTGAAGAAGTCTCAGTGCCATACAATAACAAATATCAAAACTTGTTCATATTGCATGTTTAAAAAATTGCATTTTTTCTATAAGCATTTGAAAAGGCAAATTGTAACCGGGTTCCCATAAATAGGTTGCTTGACTTTAACCAGTACATACCATAATTCACTGATAAGAATTTAGGCCAACTAAGGAAGAACATTCCAAGCAAAGAAACATCTGTGATTAAAGCATCAAGCAGTCTTTCTAACCATGTACCAAGTTCAAGGTCTCTGATAAGCCACCTGGCTACACCTAGACACTCCGATAACCCCAAGCTGGTATTACATTGTTTAGCCAGGGAAGGTCTTGTTGTTGGGCACCCAGCTGATAAGCTTATGGCTCTCTCTGTTATGAGACACAAGAATATTTGACTACCATGTAGGCAAAACATGTACAGAAAACGGTGAGATGGGCATCTTAATAACAAAGGCTGGTAGCAAACAGTAACTTTGTAAGGCTGAACTCCTGCATTTTTGCTTCTTTAGTATTGTTCTTCACCTCTGAGAGGCTTCTGTGACAATAGTGACTGAAAACGTATTCCTCAAAAACTTGGAGTCTGAGGACTGAGAGTAAACCTCTTCTGAAACCCTGATGTCAACCCTTTATTATGCCTGTTTTCCCCTTACTGGGCTCCTAAACTCGCTTGCCATCTGTTCATTTACATTTCACCATTCCTTCCCATCACCTTTTCTTGTTAGGAGTCTTCCTGCACAGAAACATTGCTCTTCGCAATGACAAATTATTGTGCTATAAGAATATACTTAGAATGATATTGATATGGTCAAGCCTGTCTTTCTCATTCAGTATGCAAGTAAATACAGTTAATAGGTGTTCCCCCCAAATTTTCTGCTTTTACCCATGACTCATGGCTCCTAATTCCTCTCTGTTGAGTGTTAAGGGTAACGTATTTCATTCATTTTACCCTTGAATGTCAGACATTTTTCTCTCTGTTCTTAATACTCCTGCTTCCATTTGTGAACTAGACCTTCCCATAAATTACACTGATGAGCCAGGTAGATGTAGAGCTGTATTTTGCTAGTATTCTAAGATTTAATTCGTAATATATTGCCTGTCCTAGAATTACTATTAATTTGTTTTTTCTGTCTTTATTCCTAACAAAATTATTTATCATTTAGCAGCGCTCAACTTGTTATGTTCTGTCTCCAAGTTTTCCTCTTAATTACTCAACAGACCGCAGTCTCCAAGTGACCTCCTATTTCTCACACATTGGTAAGATCTTTATTATTTGCTTTGAGCTGTATTTTCAGACTTCATTTTCATCTTGACTTCAGTGATCATGCTTTTACTTTAGAAGGATATTTTTTGCAGCAAATGATCTTATGATTTATCTGTTTGTAGAGTCTCCTTTTTCCTTTTATTGCTTTCTGTATTTCCATGGCAATATACATTGTTTCTTCAGCTTCTCATGAAACATGTTTTTTATCAACATCTTCCTGCAATTAGAAGACCAGGATAAGGAGACTCCCTCCTTAGCGTATTCCCCGTGTCTTTGCACTGCACCTCCAATTCAGATCAGTTCCTTACTGTGCTTTTGTCTACAGTTAATGTATTTGACCACAATTTCCTTTACAGGATTGTTGATTAAACTTATAGATGAGGTCATGTTTGCTTCTTGAATTGTAATAAAAAATTCACTCAGGTGACTCACCAATATATTATTTTGATTATGTCTCCCAGATCACTTCTTACCAGGGTGAGGACAGCTGTGGTGTCCCCCTCACTTCTGTTTTGTCCTGACATTGTATTTTAAATGTTGGTTAGCCTGTGAGTCCCCTGAGCCATAGAGTATGCTATGCATTTCTGGCCTGGCAGAAGTATACTGGGACCCTGTTCTCCTGCTGAGGTTCCTGGATATTTCTATAATACAAATAACTGGAGAGTGCTCCTATCTTTTGTCTTAGACCAGTATGTTGTACCCTGTGATTATGACCAGCTGTGAACTCACCTGCTTATCTTCTTCTACAAATACATCAACCCTTTGCTTAAACCCTTATGTTGAGTTCTCATGCGTAGCTGTTGTGATCAAAGCCTAACCGTTTACTTTTAAAGCTGTGCATGCTTTCTTTCTCATCTACGTCTTTCCTCTAGTTGCCCCCTGCTCCCCAGCTCTGGTGTTTGGGTTTGCTGCTTGAGCTCATCTCAGCACTTTGTCTTCCTCTTCTCACTCTGACTCCTGCCTGCGGGGCGGCCCCTTCGCAGCAAGTTAGCTGGCTCTAGGAAATCTCTCTTCCACCTTTCATGCTTGGATCTCCACATTGTGTGCTATTTTAATACAAGGAATTCACTCTAGAAAAACACTGAAGAAGTAACTGGCTATTTATTTATGTGGCAGTAGGTGTTCCCTGGGATCGCTGGGACATTGATAAGATCCCCCCTCAGTCTTCTCCTCTCCAGGAGGACCTGCAGTTCTCTCAGTCATAAGGTGTCAAGTTCTGTTTTGATCGCAAGGCACAGAGGTAAACCCCACCTACACTAATGACTGTCAAATAAGTGGGGACCATGATGGCAGCACAGTATGAACTAAAAAACAGCATGAAGTAAAGCACAGGCAGGTACCAGGTCCAGAAAGCTGCTTCAGAATTTTAATCCTGGTTACTGGGTTGCAACTTATATTTAAGGTATTAGTGGGTCTGCAAATTTTATCTCTCTGCTTTTACAGACTTTTAGAATTTCACCGCAAACATTGTAAACTTAAAAAAGAAAGGAAAAGGTGTACTGCTAATATCAAGGATTACCAGAAATGAAAGAACTGAATGCTAAATATAGCTTTTTCTTTTTATTCAAGTTATTCACCCTTACAGCAAACTTTGTGTACACTCAGTTTTATGGTTTTCTCCTCATATTCTGTATAAGTACAGGCCATAGCTGAAATGGGGATTCAGAGGTACTAGTATGGAAATTTTGAAGACTGTGATTGCAGTGCAAATGTTCTCCATGGGGAATTCCTGTATATCTGCTGGAACCGTTATAAAATACCAGCCTATTCTGATCACTCTGGATTCCTCTCCCTCCCCCTCAAAAAACAGAAAAGGAAAAAGACAAAAATAAAACTGGAATATCATCCCACAAACCCTAGCAGGTTTGCCCAGGGGCAGGAATAGATTTCAATTAATTCTGTGTATATAGAATGCATTTTCAACTGGTGAAATCATTCTCCCATTTTTCCTATTTCTTCTCCTATTTTCTTCCTCTTATGTCATAAAAATTTTATTTCAATTTATTTTTATTGTTCTTTTTCAGTCTAACTGAGTATAGAAGTAATGAGCTTGAAAAAGAAAGTATCTTGGTACAAAAAAAAAATCAGCCCTCTGTTATGCATTTTACTTGTGTTATGAAAACTCCATAATTCATGTATTTTGTGAGTCAAAACCAGCCATGGTTAATACCTTTCTCCAAAATCATTGAACACTGGAAAGGCCTCTATGGCATTCAAATTTCAGTTAAGTTTCTGTAATAATCGAAGGGCATTGTGGTTCTTCAGAGGTTTCACATAACTTAAGATATTTAAGAGAACAAATAATTAAAACTGTATATGAAAGTAGTGAAGAGACTAAAAGAGACGGAATATTCATCTAAGCTGAAATGTTGCAGATACCCTAACAAATTTAAAGAGGCAGTGCACTGGAGAGGAAAAAAAAAACAAAAAGTGAAAGACAAAAAAAATAACAGCTACATAGTTACAAAAGCACACTGTCTTGATTTATATACAGTAACTTTGCGAGGCAAAGAAAAAGAAAGGAAAAGTCGTGTCAACGAATGCTGATTGACAATCTGCTCTTGACTGACCACGCTACTCTTATGAATGCAATTAGTCCATCCGGAATGAATCTGGGTCATCTACCTACAAGTATAGATGCCATTGATGGATAATATCCATAAATTTTATTTCTTTCAAAAAACTACAGCTCTCTTTGGCTCAGAAACAATTTCCAAACCAAACACAGTGGCCTATGAAGTCTGGCATGGAGCCACGTACCACCTCTGGGAAGGACATCTTTCACAGCCCTGGTTCCCTGTAACCTTATTGCCAGTGAAAGGTAATGACAAGTGCTATGAAATGGCCGGTATAAACAGCAATATTCCTCATCAACCAGCTCATTCCACAAACTGTATTGCTCCGTTCAGTTTTCAGCAGAACTCCCCACTGACCTCAATGAGGATTTAGCTTAGAAAAAAAATGCTGGCATAATATAGTCCCTTGCCAATAACAAGGATACTTTTTTTTTCTGAAGGAATAATAAGAAGAAACATAGAAATTCATCATTATTGTTAATTGTAGGTTCAAATTACTAATTATTTGTAATAATTTCCTTCACTTCGGCCTGTTATTACATATTATTACTTTTTGTTGTCAAGGTTTCAAACTAACAGTTGCACATACAGGATGAGATACCATGCAGAGCATATTATATTCTATGAGGGTTAAATTTACAGTGAGCAGCAGGTGCCAACTGAATCTGAAAAATTCCTTGATTGATTTTCATACAAAATTTCCACAGAAAATAAATTTTATCTAAGATATAATTGGGCTACTTTTGAAGAATTCCTAATTTGTGGGCTGCAAACTACTAAATTTTACAGTAGGGAGCTGAGGAATGCAGTCATACTATCTCAAGTATATGAAAAGGAATTTTTAGGTTGACCTTGAATAACATTCAAGTGGATGAGATTAAAAAAGTTCCTATTTGGGGATATTTAAAGATGTATTGACATTTTAAGGTCTGGACACAAAAAGATAGTCACCCATCTTCATTTGGTCACTCAATCTTGTTATGAAAGCAGAATTGGAAATAGCTTTAGAGTTGAGCTTGGTATGTACAGTTATGATGACAAAAACATATTTATTAACAAAATTTTATGATGTCCTTCAACTTCTAATTAGTAATAAAAAAAAAAGTGGGTAAATATAATTTATTCCTTAAATGCTCATACTGAATAATTGACTGTTTATTAACTACGAAAGTCAAATTACGAGGCTTCCTTTCAATATTTGATATTATTGTACTGTAAGAACCAGCTATGACTACTAGGAAGCTACAACAGATAAAACATTGAAGTCATAACTCATCCAGGTGTTAACTTCATTAAATAGCTTCTGTAGTTCTGGGACTTACTCTTTACTAACTAACAGAAAAATTAGATCTACAATCACAGGATTACTTTCAGGAAAAGGAAATTAAATCTATAGGAAAGCTAAAAGAATGAAGAATCAAAATGAGAACCTTGACTGACTGTGAAATTTTATGTTTTTTTCATTATGGGAAACTTCACTCATCCGTATTTGTCTTTTATAAAGGATTATGAATTGAGGACTACAACTCCATAAAATTTATATTTTGTCATCTGTTTTGATTGGTGGAATTGTGTTATTGAGAAGGATTCTGAGATCACATTAGCCAGGAGAGAGTAATGCACTACACCCACTGGAAGAACAATACATGTTCTTATCTACCCAGGCAGGCAATCAATTCTCTAGTGCATATATCAATACAGGCTAGAAGTCCACTATTGGCAGACCGTGTGGATGAGGTCTTGATATTGTCTTTACCAGCAATGATTACCACAGCTGAATTCACTGTGGGTTAAACAAACAAGCAGGCAAGCAAACAAGCAAACAACAAACATGGTAAAAAAAAAAAACACAACTGATTAGTTCTCCAGCACTGTGAATTTATTTCCATAATATGATAATATAAATGCTCCTCTCAGCACACAAGTGCATAAAGGATATGATCCACTTTTATCTGAAACCTAAAGAAATGTATTATTTTAAAATATTGAATATGGTGAAATGTCTTTTACTTTCAGGGAAGTCAACTCAAACAAAAGTTTCTCTCTGTTCAAAACCATACAAACATAAATATTTAAGTCACGTTTCATAGTGCTTGCCATTTTCATGAATTTCAGGGCAAAAGAAAGAATCAGTAGACACAGAGAGAAGTTCTAAATCTTGTTCCAGCTGACTAGAAACACAGAAGCAGATTCATGAATACTTTAATGGAACTTCTGGCTAAGAGCTAGCCTAGATAAAGAATATCTTGTGATTGGTTTGCCAGCCTAGATTTGAAGACATAACCAGGCTTTCCAACCATGGAAAATGATTATAGTATGACTTGTCATTTACCTAGTTTTGGGTAGAGATTAATAAATCAGGTAACATTCAGGATAAAGTCTAAATACATTACATGCTTAGTGGGTGCCAGGATTGAAATTCTGATCTCCCTGAAATCTGTGGTGATCTCCCACTGACTTCCTAGGGCCAAGATCTTATTCCATGACTTCTGTGGTGCACTGCTGACTTACTGGCATCTGTACAATTTGATTACTGTAAAAGTCATTGAGACTTCCAGGAATGTCTCAGATACTGGAACTGTGTAAACCATTTCATTAAAACCATTAAAATACTTCAAACTCACCCTACTTCAGTTTTGAGTTGCACATTCAAAAGTGTATCTTGGTTTTGCATTTATGAGCTCCTTGAAGGTTTTTCTTTGATTTTAGGACATAAATCAAGACCCTAGGAGAGCATTTACCCTCTTAGGCCAAAGTTTATTAAGAAATTTACTTAAAAATTTACTTTCAGAACTGATTCTCTGGGTTGTAAAAGACATAATATGCTTTGAGTTTAAGCAAAGCAGCTCTGAGTATTGGCAAGTGTGGCAAGTCTCAGAATGGGATCCAGACAGCCAACACACTGAATGGAGAAATACCCAATCCTGTCAGTAGGGAAATGACAAGGATAAAAAACCCTATCCTTCCTATTCTGTCCTGTCCTATGGCGTTGGCCAGCTTATCAAAAGTATCTCCATTGCTATGGCTCTATCTCTTAGAGATTGCTTCTTCCAAAAATGGAGGAAAAGCCTTTTAAAATCATCTCTCAATGGGAAATCTTACTGCTTTTGAAGTCTGTTCTGGGATGAAACTCCCTCTACCTTGTCTTGAAGCTGTTAAAATGTGTTGAAATATTGCAGTGCTCATCTGAGAGAAGGAAAAAAGTGACCATATCTTTTCTCACCTGGAATGAAAGATTACTTCAAAAGGAGAAAGACCTTCACACCAGCCTCTACTGCAAAGACTCTATGTATTTTATGCAATGCCTAGTTCATGTCAAACAGCTTCCTGGAGCAGGGACCAAGACCACAGATGCTTTGTGAATGCCTACACCCTTGAGAAGTAGACTCATGATCATACTTTCCTTGCTTTTGGGCTCAAAGAAATGGGTGCAGGACTGAGACTTGTCAGGCTAGATTATCTGAACTTTTTGACCTTTTGAACTTTTTGACAAATTTATTTTTATTTGATTTAGCTGTAACATGTATCGACCAAGTGGCTATGGCTTATCTTTGTATGGTACAAGCACAGTTTTTATACAGATAATAATAATAATTAGCTATTCTGCTTAGAGTGAGATATTTATGACTCTAACACAATGAAATGGCATAAAGAAATACAGCCTGGTACGACAGCAGAGGCCATGAGAAGTAGGGAACACAGGATACTGTGAAGAGGAGTACAGAAATGCGATGACCAGAGATGGGGCACAAGTTTGGCGCTGGAGACTCCACAGCTTGAACAACACCCAAAAGCAGATTAAAGAAATGTATACTTAGAGTTACACTATATAGATTTCAGGTGTAACAAAGAGAAATAATTATTATCCAACATACATATAGGGTGCTATATATAATAAAACCAGCTGTAATATGGAGTTGCAGACCAAGGTGTAAAAACATATTAGCAAACATATAAAAATGATGCCTTTTGAATCCTAGAGTGAGGAAGACAAAACTATCAACATCAATATCATAATCCTCCTGCAAAGGACTCATGGTGTGGATGACTCCTCATACTCTCCTCGCACACCAGGCTGAGGCCATTAACCTTGGGACCCAGAGAGGTAGAGAAAGAGTGAGCATCAGGAAGAGGAGGTGCATTATACACACACGAAAGAAGTGTGTATGTAACAATTTCAACTGTATTCTTATTATTGAGTTTTTTCTGTATAGTAACATTCTTCTTTCCTTTTTTTTTCTTTCCTTTTCTGTAGGAATAGAATCTGGGCTAGCAATGGTAATTGTCTGATCAATTATGCTAACCATAAGTCCTTGGCTTTACATACCCTTTTAGCCCATAGCAAGATTTTGTCATTAACAATGTTATTCCTTCACTGAGCTATGGTTACATCAAGACTGAGACGTCTGGAGGCCTGTGGAGGAGCAGAATTTGTGGTGCTTGGAAAGGCTTCTGTTTGGTCGTGGAGGCAGCTGGAGTGCTGAGGAACTCCTAGAATAAGCAACAACGGAGCATCAGCTGTTTGGAGGCTGTGGGGACTGTTTGGACACAGGGCTGACCTTGTACCTGGGGCAATTTTTGACCTGACGTAAGGGAGGAGAGGAGGACACACCATGCCAGGTATCCCCAGAGCCCTGTGGCTCTCCCTTACTGACGAGACAGCAGACAGGCTTAGCAACAGCTGTTCATTCACAGGCCTGGCCAGCCTAGCTACGTGGGAAAACTTTAAAAGTGCTTTAGTCAAATCGATTTAGTCTCAGAATTGTTTTTCATTTCAGCAAAAGTTTGCTTCGGCTTCATTTTCCTTTAAATTTGAAGTCAGCAAAGATAAAACAGGGTGCTCAACACAAATAAGCGCACATCCAGCCTTGCATACCCATTTAACTAAAGTGGATTAAAAAAACACATTTTAAATTAAAACTATGAGATTTACCTCTGCAGAAAGTTGCAGTTTTCTTCTGAAGGTGGGCTTTTCAGCTGAGCTTCTCTATCCATCTGGCAACAGCTGAAAGGAAAGATTACACTTGCACGAAGCGTCTACCTGTGACCTCACTAATGCAACCATGACAATTACTAAGTTTTTTGGGGTACATGTATGAGATAGGGACTCATTTTCGATTTCTTCCAGAACGCAGGAAACCTTACGAACAATATCAGTGATCCCACCCGCCAGCACACTGAAATGTAGCATCCTGGTCCTAAAGAGGGGCCGACAGAGCTCTGCGAGCTGCATAGTTAGCAGGAAGGTTGCTTTTTACGCTCAACAACTTAGGTATCAGCGAGGCAGGACGCCAGTTCACAGCAAACTTTGCTATTTACCATATGCGTCCTCACCTTTCTCAGTTCCCCACATTTCTGTATCTGTATTTCTGAGGAGCACACGATTCTTCTGTGTGAGTAAGAGAGAGGACGGAGGAATGGCAGCCCAGTTCCCCCCGCAGCCTCCTTTACTCATTTCCCAAAGCTCAGTAGCCTGCTGTGGAGAAAGTCCGCGTATTTGTTGCTGCCTGCTAGTTTATAAAACTCCGACTTGGCCTTCATCTCTCGTTATCACGACCATTTGAGTGCAGCACAAAGACTGAATTAACAACCCTCTTGGTGACCTGCTACCTGCTGGAGGATCCCAGGAACCCGCCGTTAACGCCTAGCAGTTTGCACAGACCCATTGCAGCAGAAAAGGCAACCAGCCCCGCGAGCGTACCGATGCGATTTCTGCAGTCAGGGGAATACAAACACAGGGATCTTTCTGAGCCTGAATGTCTCCATGCAGGGCAATGTGGCGTGAGGCAGGACGGGAGAAGGCTTATTCAGATCTGACAAAGAGTTGTTACAAGAGACCGGAATTAAAATGAGGCAATAACAGAAGTAAGTGTTTTATTTCTCTCTTCTGGGAGATTGCTTAAGGATGAATTTAAACTGACATAGGTATGATACAGCACACTGTCTCCTAATATGCATTAGAAATCTGCACATTTCTTGTTGAGGAATGAAAATAGATAAAAATCCTTCCCATTATCCATCAGAAATAAACAACCTTCAGTCATAAAATATGAATTAGCCAGAGGATAAGTCTGAGGATAAATTTTCGTAGAAAGGGTTATTTTTCGTGCTTTATAAGGGATTTACAAGAAACCTGCAGCATGCCATGGGAGAAATGAAGTCCTCTTAAGGCTTTACATTGTTTTGCCACCACTTTCATAATACTTGTTTATGTTTTAAGGGGGGAAAATGTACAGCGAGGTGGAACGGTTATTGACCAGATTGATCATGGGAACAAATCTGCCGGTGGTAACCTTGTTTAATGATATGTTGCTGGGCTCAGCACCTTGCTGAGGCTGTGATTCTTCACCGGCTGGGCCCGCATGATGGATCACGGTAGGAGGCTGATGGTGCAATCAGTCACCGGCAGCCACTGACACCTGCACCAGCCTGACACCCGTCCCCGCTGGATGCATCAGCCAGCCTGCTCAGCCTACTGGGAGACACAACTATTCCACCAAGCAGCAAACAAAAGTTCCTTATCCACCTTGCAACTTCTTCCTTAGGACATTTCCTTCTCTTTTTCTTCCCATTTTGCCCCAGCTCCATTTGCATTTTCAATCCCTTCTTTGTACTCACCAATCAGATCCAAAGCTGACTTAGGAGCAACAAAATGAAGCAGCCGCTAAATCTAGTGAAAAAGAGGATTGCCTTGCAGAAGTATGAAAATAATGCTTTGATTTTTTTTTTTCCCTCACGGAGAATCTCTAACAGTTCATGCACATCCCATTAGGCAGAAAATTGCTGTCTGTAAATACAATGAAACCCCCATCTTCTGTGCATCATTATTTTAAGGAGAAAACCTTTTACTCCTCTTTATACCATATGTTGAACTTTCTGATTTCCCAATTAAAACAGGTAACAGAAAAATGAGCAAATATTCCTTTGTAGACAGTTCTGTTCCTCTTTTTCCTACAACCTCAATAAAAATCTGAAAGCTAATGTGTGCAACATTATTTTAGATTCTATACTTTAATATCACAAATAGATCTGCAATTCAACTGCTCTAAAATCAGTTGCTTATGTATCCACACAGGCATTATCTGCACTATCTGCCAGCATAAGATCTACATTTAGTATTAGTTCATTGGTTGGGATTTTTAATAGTGTGTCAGTTTTATAATAAAAACAGTATGTAAATGATATAAAGCCACTTATAGATTAACATTTAAAAATATATCTAGCTTGTGAAATAATGATTTCAATGGATTTTCTCCTCTAGTCATCTCCTTGAGAATTACAGAGTTGATGAACTTTTTGGAAGAAAAAAGAAAACAACTTTATTTGTATGACAGGTCATTATAATGATAAAAAAGTAATTATCTGGCTGAGGAGGCTTTAGCACATGCTTTCCCAATCTCTAATTTTATATAAAGGCCCCTTCATCAGTTCAGCGCACAAATCCAGGCTGCTTCTCAGCAAAAAGAATGGGAACACCAGTTCAGCTACCATGTTTCCTAATTGCACGTGGACCAATTCTATAAATTACACACATCTGTCTTTGCAAGTCACTGTAAATTCAAATATATATCACCCAGTGCTAGAAGTGGCTGCACACCCATTATATGAGCTAGACTGAGCACCAGAGCAGTGCAGACCACAGGCTGCTATACAAGAGCAGAGTGGATGGTTAATCCTGATTCCTCCTCATCTTTCTTTTCCTTTTTTTCTTTTTCTTTTCTTTCTTTCTTTTTTCTTTCTTTTTCTTTTCTTTTTTTTTTTTTTTTTTTTGTTCTAGGTAAAAGGGCTATGTTCTAGAGGCAGATTTGCTCGACTTCCTTTTATTATCTAATTTAAACTGTCGGCAAGCCAGATCCTGCAACCTTGTGAGCAACGTGAGCCCTCTCTCGCGCAGACTCTCCCAGTGATCTGCGCTTTCATGAAGCGCCCTGCCTCAGCAGAGGTTACAGCGCTACTTTCTGAGCTTTGTACGGCTCTGAATGCAATAACATCTCTTCCGAGTCTCGTAGTCATTAAACTGCCATTTAAAGACACTTGGTCTCTTTCAGTTCTTTTTACTGAATCAAAACCTCTTATGAGCGTGTGGGGTTGCCGGGTGGGAGGGGAGGCTGTGTGCAACCCGGAAAGCACTGCGCTGAGCATTCCTCTGTCAGCCAATAATAGTGAAAAATGCAAAATCTGAACGAGACATCACAAGGATTTAAAAATACGATTCCACCTAACAATTTTGTTATTGCCCTTTGATGAGTCATTAGGAAAAAAATAATACTTCACTCGCTAGTGGAAACAGTCGCTGTCATAATTACACGCACGTGCACACGCATACGCACACAGAAGCGCAAGCGGGTACCGTTTCACTCGACAGCATGCTCCCGGTTCTTTCTCCTCCTTTCGGGTTAGCAAGCGCAGTATGCAGCTGCTAAGACAATGAAAATGCTTTTCCAGCTGCAGCATCTGGCTCTTTGGCAGACTCATTTAGTAGTTGCGTTGGCAGCTTTGGATTTGCCTCTGGGTCTATCATATGTTTATAAAGGCAATGGACTGTCAACCCACGCTCATGTGTGTGCCTGTGTGTCTGTATGTGTTCCTCCTTCCTGTATACAGCTGCCTTTTTGCCTGTATTTGCTCACAAATAACGTGCATAAAACCTGGAGAAAAATAGCCAAGCTCCTTGCTAGTCATTTAAGTGAAGTTATCTTTTACCTACACACACAACTCTATTTCTTCAGGTTTAGTCATCCTCCTTTCAATAAGCATCCGTTTCATTTGCATCGAAGATAATTCATTAGACAAATTCTTTCTGTTGTACAAGAAAACTGCACCTTTTTATGTCTGTATATACAAATCATTTCTTTGTGACTAAGATCCTTAATGCCGTGATATCATAATAAATGGAAGGGGACATTTTTCATGCTACAGTAATAAATGAGGTGTTAAAGGAATATCCTGATACGTGAGCATTTTACAACTACTGCTTGTTGCTTTGTGGCAGCTGTAAAGCAGGGCTCACTGAATTAGCTATGATATACTACTCCAGGGTGATGTTAATTATGCTACAGTGGTAAGCATTTTTTAAGTAGCTGCTTCACATTTCTACATCTTTAGGTATAACACACTTGCAAAGGCAGGGTTTAAACTGCATGTAAGTACCTCATCTGAAATTAATGTTCAACGGGAACATATTCCAAAATGCTGCAATCTGGATTAGGGGCAAGGAGAAAATTGAATCTTTGAACAATTATGTAGTCTTGACTTTATATTTTAAGCACTAAATACCGAAACTCGTTTGTACAAGAACATATTATACATAAATTGTGTCTGTACATAGATATATGTACTAATAATTGGGCAGATAGGTTGTTACTTTTCTTCATCACTGTAAAGGCTGCAGATAAAATGTAATATATATTCCCTTTTTTACCTAAAGTATTCATGAAAGAAAAGTGATCTTTCTGAAATTACAAGGGCATGAAAGTGCATAAGTACTTGCTGGCACAGTCTTAAAACTCCCTCCAAATTATTTCAAAGCACAATTATTATTTGCAGCACAGTATAGATAGTCCAAAATGAGTGCTGGTTTAGGCTACTTTTTTGGGTTTTTTTGTTATCAACCAAAAAAGTAGGAAAAATAGAGAAATCAAATAAGCAAAATTATTTTAAAAAGCAATTTGTAGTACAAAGTGATTTTCACAAACTCTTTTACTAATGTAAGATAAAATAGAGTCTTTATTTTACTGCCTCACATTTCAAGGCAGTTTTGCCTACAAAAATAAAATATGGAGGGGTATGGGACAATAACTTAGGCTTTATCAGCTGGTATCCGAGAGTTGCCCCTTCCAGCAATTGAATACTATAAAATCTCGACATGAACTGAAAATCACAAAATGGCATTTTAAATGTCATTGCATATTTTTATAATTTCTTAATACCTTTAAAACAAAACAAGGCTCTATTTTCCCCTCAAACCACCTGCAATAATATTTATAGGTTCATTTTGATTATGTTTGTAAACATCTGTAGAAATCTTTGAGGATCACATAAAAGTCCCAATGAAAGAAATTTTACATTTTAAAACTGGAGACCCTTTATGCAAATTATTTTGCCTTTGGCCATTTCAGGAAGAAATGAAGGAACTGGAGGATATTATAGTTTTACATAACACTGGTGAGATTGTTGTCATCTTTGATCTTACATCAATTAGTCAAGATCTTGAATGATCATAGGCAAAGAAATCTAAAATCTTCTCCCCAGCTGAACAAAAACGTGTCAGAGATTCTAACTGCATAAATTATTACATTATGTCCTAGAGCAATAACAGTTCCTGTAGGTAGACTCTCTGGTCATCTGTGATTTACTGGGAATAGAATTTTATTACATTTTGGTTGCACATATAACAATCTACTTATGTATATTTTTAACCTATTTTTCTCACCAGTAACATTGATACCACATTAATCTTACATAGGCGATGCTGCACTGAAAACTTAGGCCTGCTGTCAGATAATTCTGATTAATAAATTAGTCAAAAGATAAGGGAAGACATTCAAGTACACAGCCCGTTGAAGAAGCTCTCAATTAAAGCAAAGGAAGAAGCTTGATAACGTGTAAGCAGTTATCGTGTTTTGATAATATCCATGTAAGTAGGTTCTGTGCTTTCTTCCTTTTCCTCCAATTCCTGGATCATTACCATCTCAAAGCTAGAAGCTATATTTAACTTTTAGGGAATATGACCTAAACACTATGTGCAAAGAAGTAAAATTTCTGAACAGCGCCAAACCACCAACCCCAGCAAAGTTTTCCTTTTCCCTACAGGTAGTATGAACTGGAGCCAGAACGACAGGGCCCCATCTGAGCGGTGCCCAGCTCCCCCAGTCCGCTCGAGCCCACTCTATCAATCACGGCAGGATAATGCATAGTGGCTGCACCTGTGACAAGAAATGATTGAGTGCTGAACACAGGCCCGGCTTCGCCTGTCGCTTTGTGCATTTGTATTTCTCCAGGGCCACTTTGAGAATTTGCAGAACTTGGGGGGGGGGGGGGGGAGAGAGAAGGAGGGGGGAAATCTCTCACGTTTTAAAAAAATATTTTAATTCAGTTTGATTATCGGACAGTAACACAATGCACAGGTCTGAAAATGAACTGCAGGCTAGCGAGATCCTAAATTCTATCAAGGCAACATAACTATACAAGGTGTAATTTTATTAAGGGGCAAGCAATTTAATCTGGGTACAGTAAGTAAAGACTGCAAGTTTTTCCCATCCATTTCTTCTCCCTTATACCCAAGCATAAGTGTCAGGATTTCAGTTTACTGTAACAGTAAGGTACTAAAGAGCTAGCATTAAATACACCTGAGATTCTTGGAGCCATAAAACACTGAAAATGAAAGGTATAGATCGTTGTACAACTTTCTTCAAAGGTATCCCTTACAATGATAATTTTAAAAAAGAGTCATTTCCTCATTATTATTTTGGGGTAAAAGAAACCTTTACCCCCCAAAAAGCTGCAGTTAAAAGATTATGTTAATTTTCCTCTTTAAAAATTCATGTAAGCAAGAAATGTTGTCATGTCTAAAGGAAATGTTTTCCTGTAGATTTAATCTGTAGAGACTGAGGTGTATTTTCTTTTATAAAATCTCCATAATAGTCAATAGTATAACTGCTTATATAAACCAAGGTTTTTTTAATGGAATTGAATCGTATACTGCAGATATTTATTATGAGGCTTTGAAAAAGTGCTAATTAACATAGTTAAAATATGAGGCATCATAAAGACACCCATGCAAATTCACAGTAAAAATCACGTCAGCCTCTAATATAATAGGAACATTCTAATCCTTCTGAAAACAGACAGACAAAGATGAAATCCATTTTCCTTTTATGACAGTTCATTTTTTTTAAGTCCCAATATTGTTACATGTACAGGATGAAAAACTATATTACGAAGGGGGTGCTGGGGAATACAATCTTTTATTCTCTTAATATGTCTATGACAGCTCAGGTAAAATGCTCAAACAAATCCTTCCTCTGATAAGTTTTCTTGAAAGGAAAAATATATTTGCTTTGTAAGAAGTTCTGGTGGCCAGTTTTAGCAGCCAGTTGCATGAGCCGGTGTTCATTTGAAAGCAGCAACATCACCTTATTTTGTTGAGTTTTTCTCACTGTTGGACATATTTCAGAGTTACCTTTTCAATAGTTTCGTGAAACTATTTATTTTGTATTTTTTTAAAAAAAATACATTTAATGCATTTGAGTGCAGATACTCCCGTTTTGACGCTGGAGGGACCACAGCGCAAGGGAATACTGTTACTGAAGGACAAAATTATGGAGGGGAGCAAATGGCCACGAAAATCTGGACCAGTAAATCGCGTCAGACCTTTGCTACCAACAGAGTTTTGCTCCGCAACGATTTGTCTCGACGAGGACTTCAGAGCTGCGCGTTTGCAAGCAAACGGCGAGAATAAGCGCCGGGGCTGGGGCGAAGCGCGGCCGCTGCGCGCCCGCTGCGCCGTCCGACGGCGCCGCAGCCCTTCGCTGCGCGCCCGCGGCGCCGCACCGCACCGCGCCGCGCTCCCCCCCCCCGCCGCCGCCGCCGCCGCCGCCTGCTCCGCGGGCGCTTATCAGCACCTCGGTGCTGCCGAGGGGGCGGCGGGTTTCCTGCCGCGGCCGCGCTGCCGAAACGCCCGCCAAGCGCGGAGAAGAGAAGCGCCCGCGGCGCTGCCCCTCGCCCTGCGGCCCCGTCTCTGCGGGCGGGCTGCAAAGGGAGCCCCCCACCAAAACCGGGGCGGGGGCGGCGGGCTGCCCGGGTCGCCCTCGGCGCGGGGGGCACACGCGCGTCCGCGGAGCGGCCCGCCTGCCGCAGCCGGGGGGCTGCGCGCCGCGGGGGGACGAAGCGCCCGCTCCCGGCCGCCCCCTCCCGCCGACGGGTGCCGGCTTCCCCGGGAAGGGCGCACGGGAGCCGGCAGGGAGGGAGGGGGAAACGCAAGGAAAGAGAGGAGAAAAAGGGCAAATAGAGGAGGAGGCGGCGGTGGAGGGGCAGACCGCGGCGGGATGGGGAGCGGCGGGGCCGGGGGGGGACGAGCCCGGCGAGCGGGGCCGGTGCGCGGAGGGCAGAGCGCAGGGACGGGAAGGGGGAGCAGCGGCGGCTGCCACCGCCGCGGCCTCCGTTTTCCCTCTTCCCTTTTGCCCGCCAAGTGCTGAACTGATTAGAGTGTAATTAAGGCCATAAAACCCTCGGCTTATCCACCTGTTTATTCACTAAAGTCGCGGGCTCATCAGGCAAATTAGCTGCTTCCAGGCTGCACGTTGGGCCTTGAGCTGGCCTGATTAATGAAGTTTATTGGGAGCTGTTAAAAGCATTAACTGAAGGAAATCTTGGCAATTCGTCATATTTAAGGGATGGAAATTAAATCTCCCCATGCAAATGAGGGGAGACTCGGCAGCGGCTCCTCTCGGAGGTTGCCAGCGTGGGGACGGGCCGGGGCGCTCGCAGCTCCCCGCCGGCGTACGCCAAGGGGCGAAGGAGCTTCCCAGGACACGAGCGCCCGGCCCTGAGCCTGAGCGAACTTTCAAACTGCGGTGCTGACCGGCTGCCCAGCTCTGGCTGACAAACGCGTGCCTAAGAAATACGTTAAAGTGAGACGGTCTAACCGCAGGGAATTGTATCCAGAGCTGCACGCACCCCGGTTTTAGAAGCGCTTTTTCCCTCAAATATCGATATGATTTTGTTTCTGATGTGAATTGTATTTGCATATCCTAAGCTTTGTGGGCCATGGCATTTTTGTATTAACAATTCATAATAAAAAGAGAAATTCCAAAGGGTCACGACAAGGAGTGAATGTCCTGAGAAGGGGATAATGAGAAGAAAAGAAGGTCAGAGAAAGCAACTCTGTACTTGCTATTCTTATTTAGTGTTTAGTTCACAGTCTTACTAGGTTTACAATTTATTTAATTTTCATGCTGTCATAGCAAAAGAAGAGACCATTTTCTTACCTCTCAAATAAAAGATACTTTTACCCAAAGACTTAATTGTGAACATGATGGAGAGGGAGGAGAGAGAGAGAGGTGTTCATATTTGATGTAATTCTTATTCTACGTGTTCCTCTGTCTAATTATTACAAAGCTAATTATTTGTTGCAATTATTGGATTAACAATTTGCTAATCAGTTTTATTCTCCTTTGTAGCACATTGCCAGCACAGTGAAATGCAAGGTGAGTATGTTGTCTGGCTTTTCAACAGAAAACTAGAATTCCTTTTTCATTATGTGCAGATTTGTTCAGCCACTTTGTGATTTACTACCAATACAGCGTGCCCTGTATCATATCCTGCACAGCATCTTTGCTGTTATGTTGGTAATTTTAAAATTTTTCCAGTCAGGAGACTATTTGCCCATAGCAAAGGGATCCTCCCTTCCTATCATCTCCAATCCCTTTCGTAAAATGTTTCACTCATCAGACCACGATGGGGGTCTGATGGAGGGCAGGAGGAACCACCCATCTTCTCCAAACAATACTTAACAGACACACAGACTAGTGCAGTGCAGCCCCACTGCACGCACACAGAGCTTCAAATGGGGTTCAGGCACACCACAGTATGTTTTTAAAAGACACATAATGCCATTAAGCAAAGCACACAACTCAGCTGTTACACACAGCAACTGTGTGTTTCAGCTGCTACTTAAAAAGACAAGCAAACAAAACAACAACAAAAAAAACTTCCCTACAATATGGATACTTTTATCTTTGTATATAGAGATAAGTGGTCAAGTATGTTTGTAACACTGCATGTAACATTCCAGTGTAAGTTTTCTACTGATATTTTTAGGGAAAAGAAAGCAAAGTGTTTCAGTGGATTATTACTTTTTTAACTAGAAGTTAACAGAGCATTTCCTAGAGAATTAGATGATGACAGTATTTTCTGTTTATGGATTTTAACTGCAAAAAGGGGAAAAGAATAACTCTCATCTGCTCATTTGTGGCTGCCATTCATATTTTTTAATCTGTCCAAGTGCACACTTTAAAAGCATCTCCTATAAATCTGTATTAGCACAAGATAATGTAGATTATAGAGTGCTTGCACTTCACTTACACAAATAGAGTGCTTACACTTCAGGCAAAATAAAGATTTTGAGATTTGCACCGAATTCAGAGCAGAGCTGCCTGAAACACTGCTAGTTCCAAATTAGCAAATTTCTTCTGAAGATCCCTTAAATGAAATTCAATGACTTGTGGAACATGCTACCAAAATGCTTATTTTTCTTGATTACTGGTTCCTTCAATAAATTGATTTGCCCCATTATGTGGAGTCTTTTAGTTCTGCCACAAATGGAATGTGCTACTTTGAACTTTCTTCTCTCTGTTTCAGAAATGGAAGAATCTATTTAAAGAGAAATATTGGGTCAATCCCCCAAAATTTGTTAGTGTACCAAAGCCTGATATTTTAGTTAGAAGACTGTTTTTTTAGAAGAAAGGTATGACATTGTGGTGCATGTCTATTTATAAATGGCTTTAGGTGAAACACAATAAAGCGGTGGCAAACCACTCTTCCTGCACCCCCAACAGCAGTGGTTATTTAAGTTATAGACTCCTCTTCACGAGCAATTATAACTTTCAAAGAGATGTTTTCTTTCACTGACATTTCACATGCGAGATCCCGTTTTGGAGGGCATGCGCTTACATGGGGGTGCATAGGTGCACACTGCAAATTTGTTCGGAGAGATAATTGTACCTAAAATTTATCTCAGCTATTTTTATCCAACAGCATTTCCATTATATTTCTATATTTAACTTTTCTAAGAAATTTTGTGATTATCTACTCTGGTAGAGGAGAAAGAAATCAATTATCTAAAACTGCTCTCAGTACAGGTGTGCAAAACTATGGCCATTAAATTAAAATGATGGTGAATTGTGGAATACAGGTACCACAAACAGGCAAAAATCAGTATGTTTTCAAAAAAACAAAATATTCAATTTCTTCCTTTTACATCAATAATAATAGTAGCTAGTGAAGCAATTATACATGGCATGACTGAATTCAAGATAATCTTTGTGAAAACACTGACATATTCATAACTTTTCTTTTACCTGCCTGGTTCAGCAGCAATGAAAACAAGGTGCATTTTTTTCACAGCAGAAAAATGCAACATGGCACATTCAGGACTTGGTTTAGCCCTCCCAGATCAAGAATAATCTTACAGTCAGGGCCAAATTATTGTCTTTAACCACATCGTGCCGAAGGTGCTCTAGATTATGAAGACCATGCTCTGTCCTTGAACAGGTACAGAAGATGCAGCGACCTTAGTGGGAGGAGCATTAACTGCTTTTGTGGTCAGAATTCAGTCCTAAGTGACCTTATGCTTTTCCGTGTGGTCTGCTTCTCAGGCGTAACAAGGTTGGGAAAGGATACTGTTTCACCGTGACTTAATTTTTTCTTGTCTCCTGATAGTTTAGTAAACTATCAATAATGCAGTTTTTGTGGCTTAATTAATTCTTTTACACTTCCATTGCAGTCATATTTGAATCTTTTTCCTTATTAACTTTTTACAGCATGTTTTTCAGCTGTGGATAGAACCACGATGTTAATGAATGACGATTATCTTTCTTACTTATCTGAGAACTTTAATGAAGCTTCATTAAAATTAACATGACATGATATTAGTGGGAGAGCTATACAAACCCTTTTTCCATTTATAACCTTTTAATTTTTTTTATTAAATAGAAATTATAACTTACTGTAGTTTGCTGGGCAATAATTAGTGCATTCACTGGTTAGTCTTCCCTCAATAGCTTCACAAAACTAAGGGAGAAAACACTACCGTGTCCTTTAGGGGGATCTGCTGTGTCTTAGCACTTAGTTAATCCCCTAGTCAAACACACTCAAGAAAATGAAAGGTGCATGTCACATTGTCAGTGTGAGGAATTGGTTAAACACCTTTCATTTGATTCTGTTTTTCAGAAAAGACGGTGCATACTGGAAGAATGCAGCCTGCACAGTTTTGTCTAGTAGACTCTAAATGTGCCTATGCTTTTGCGTGCAGCATTGCCACTGACAGTCCAAAATTACAATACCATTTATAATGAAAGCTTAGCATCTATGGGCATTTCATCTGAGGTGCTAATTAAATATAGTAAGTATGTCTTAAAACTCGATTGCCTTTCTGAAGGGGTTAAAATGCTATTTGAAACAAGATAGAGTAACAAATGTACCTGAACTGCGAGACAATTGCAGGGTGAACTTTCATCAAATATCACAAAGCTAGTTCGTGATTTAAATATGTTTCCAGTTTAATATTTTTAGAATAAAAGTTAAGATAACGTGGTTTTATTTAGACATACAAAATGATTTCTTCCCTTTCAATGCCCTGTATTTCAAGGGGAGAATTAAGCCTTCTTAAAGTAAATCTAAATTGCAACAGCAGAAGTGTTGTACTGTCATTTTAATGACAGCAGTAGACTTTAAGTATGGAATGAATCAATTATTGCAAGCGCAGCCCCTGTGTAAATCACTGACAGCAAACCAACCTCAGGATTATAAAATGAATCTTTGACAAGTATTCAAGGTTTCAGCATATTCTCAATAATGAGGATTAAGTACCTACTATCTGTGAAAGAAAAGTTTTATTCACTTACTAAAGAATATGTGAGTAATCATTAAGAGAGGTCAGATTAACTGAGGTACTTTTTAAAAAAGGGCATCCAGTACAACATCTGCTGGAAAATCAATGATAAATATGTCAATTTTTTAGAAAAAGGGAAAGATTAAGGCAGTGTAATGGAATGACTTAATGCTCTGTTTTTAAAGAATAGAGAGGAATTATAATGACATCATAAACTATCATTATGAAACTTTTTGACATTTTCATATCAAGAAAAAGACTCTTCTTGAATCAAGAACAAATAGTGATTTCTGCTATCCATGGGTGATTCAGTCCAGTTCAAATAAATCCTGACTCTACACAGCAATATTATGTAAAAAAGGCTCTGGACCACCCTGCTATATATTTTCTTGTATTTAATATTTTTACACTAAGAGAGAAATTGAATTTAAAGTTCTAATCATAGCTGAGCTTTGAAAATGGAAATGTTTTTAATTTGATTATATGCAATATTCTGCAATAATGCATATACTTTTTGAGAAGCCTTTATAGTAAATATTTCATATCACTCTGTTGTATTTGCCAGTACCCAAACAATATTGTCTTTTTCTGCTTAACTTCCACAAAATAATGTGAAATTGAGAACCAGTGTTATAATTGTAGACCAACATCATTTCATGATAGAAAAAGGCATTGTGTTCTGTCATCATTTGTGTTTTAATTATTAATGAAAGCCTTTGCTTTAACTGTCAGAATTTTTTATGAATGTCTTATGATATTTGCATACTCTTTGGCTTTTTACAGGGGGAGCATGTACAAGAGAATATATATTTATTGCCAATATATTGATATGTATTATCCAGAAAGATTTGCTTTTGAAAGCTTTAATAATTGAAACCACACTGATGCGGAGATGCTTTATATTCACTGGGAAGAAGGAATCAAAAAATTTTTCTAAAATAATACTACGCTTTATGATTTGATATTCCCCTTAAATAATGCAAAGCAACTTTGATTAAAAAAAGGAAAAACTCTGTTACTTGTAATAAAATAATATGCCTGTCTACCTGATTTAATCCATTTCCCTTGCTTCATTTTTTTTCCAGAACTGTATTTCTTTTATTTGTATTTATGTGTTTATTCCTGATTAGGGCACAGTACACTGTGTCTTTGGCCTAATGTGGATGATTCATAGTTCAATCTTTCCCTTCTGCACTAAACAATCAATCCATTACAAATAAGTATATTATTTCTGGATTTTAGAAAACAGTGCAAGGTTAGATAAAATCATACATTCTGCAACAGGAATGAGAATGTTAATTATTCTAATAGAAAGAAAAACCATAATTGTGTAATTTTGCAATAACCAAATTGTAGATTGCATCAAAAGTAAACAGGTACATTTGTAAACTGTTAAATTTAGATAAAATATGTGCCTATTAGAAAGGGAAGCTATGAAATATCTGTGTTCTTAATTTATGAAACAATATGAGAGTAAGCATTTCTCTTCTCAGCGTTTCTGCAGATAAGAGATGATTTTGATGTTTGTTTACCTAAGACAGTTAAGTTGTCAAATGTAATTGATTTTGAGCTGCTTAGTTTATACATTTTGCTGCTTTTCTCAACCAAGTGTTATTATATTCCTTCTTAACATTTCAGTAGTGCTTTTTCTAAATGTCCAGCTTTCGTGATGATTTTTAGTAGCTTCAGATTACTGGCTTGTCAGGGAAGCCAGCAGTTTACAGAGACAGTGTTTCTAAGGAACCGTCTACAGTTAATTTGCAAATGATCTTAAAGAGTTACGGTTCTTGTTTAGAAACAAGCATGAGGTACAATGCTTAAAAGGCTTAGAAGTAAAGCGTTTCAGAGAGAGAAAAAAAAGAGGGAATTCATGAAAATGTAAAAGCATAAACATTTGTTCCTATTGTGCAGATGGAGAAATGGAGTTTTACAGTAAAAGTCTGGCATCTGGTGGTCCAGAGAAGAAATGGCAACCCGTTCCAAAAAAGAAACTAGATGGTCAGAGTCTGAACTAACTCATCAGCTTGTAACAAACTGCATCAGTGTACTGCATGTGTAAGGACTCTCGCTTCTAAAGGACCCGCTAGTATTCGTTGGCCTGGCTTGTTTTTTGTTCTCGTTCCAGAAGGTCTTATTTCTTCCCAAAGACAAATAATTTCATATATTCAGAACTGTGATCCATTTTAAAAAGTCAGATAATGACTCCGGCAACCTTCAACAGAGGACAGGGGATGAGACGTACCACCAGTTCTCACAAGCAGAGCTTGGGCAAGAAGTTTTGGAGAATTTTTGAAGACCGAGACAAAAACGTGGCATTCTGGGAAAGGGGAATTCATTCCCCCTTCGATTCTATGTTGAACCATGATAATATATCACCTCAGAAAAAAATCATGAAAAATCATTCATTTCCAACTTCCTTAGAGTACACAGACTCAGCAGAGAATTTGAAAATCTGTATGTTGAAGGAACATAAAAGAAGGCGCATTCATATCTTTGGGGTTTGCTTCTCTCTTGATCATAGTAACTTTCCATATCTTTATTCCTATTAATTATCTTCCTTTTGCTCTCCTTTTCATTATCATCTTCTGAAATATCCACTACCTTTCTGGAGGACACCTACATTACTTTTCAATATGTATGTATATATAATCATTTGCAAGGTATAACTGAATTTGACTTTTGACAATGCTTATATTATCACTGTACTTTTGGAATTGAAAGCCAGGGGTTATTTTGCTGATCTCTTTTCATTCCTTATACTTACAATTTTTTCCTAGTGCCTTTTTGAGGTTATTATTTATCCAGTTGGAAAGGTTCTTCCCCTGAGCTGCAAAGGAGTTCTAGGTAGTACTAGAAACCTTGACATAATGACATTCCAGATCTCTTCCACGTCCAAGTCCCTAAGCTCCCCTGCAGACCTGCTTTTTTTGTTCTATTTAAATAAAATGAAAGGGCATTTAAGGATCACTCAACACGAGGTATTTATTAAGCACATTCTTCTAAAACACCCTGCGTATAAAAAGCACAAGTCCGTTTGCTGTAGAAATCAAATATATCCAAGAAGCAAGAAGAAAGAATCTGAGAGAATCCACATTTAATAGGACAAGCACTGATAGTTATATATGCTTGTTATTTTGGAAAACACTCTGCTACCGCATGGACAGGTGAAAGGAAAAGACCAGGCAGTGCAGTCCATCCCCGTGGCTGACTGCTTCCACCGCAGCATGTGTGGTGCAGGGTCTGAGGGGGTGTGGGTGTGAAGAGGACAGGCAGCAGGCCCATCACCAGCAATTCCATCTCCAGGTCAGATAGTCCTCTTCCCACAATCACAAGGCCTCCTCCTTCTTGTCCCTCTCACTCCCCTTCCCTTGATGTGTGTTTGCATCTAGCACGCTTCAGAGAACTTGCTGATTTTTGGGAACAAGAAATATTTCTTCCTTCAGATACAGATGTTATATTAGTCATCTATTCCTTTAATCCTGGCCCTCTAAGTCAAGTTCTGCAGTAGAAGAGAGAGCTCTCTCAACCTAGAGCATAGTATTGCACATGTGCCTAGTAAGTGTAACTAGGATTTCTCAGTACCTACAACTTCTGTTCAGACTAATACATTTTACTTGCATAAAACAACATAAAAAAAATCCTTTCAGCTGTAACTACAATACTCCAGAAAGCCTCCTATAAAATTTGAGAAACCAGAGATCAGCTGATTCCCATACCCCTTCATCCATCACACACATGGGCAAACACCCCAATGCTCAGCTCCACTCAGAGAGTCTATAAAGTGTCTAGAGTTGCTTTCTCAGATCTATTTGCGACGAGGTAGTTACTGTATGTTGGTGTCCTGTAAGCCTCCCTCTATACATTTCATTTTAGACAACTACTGCAAAAGCCAGTGCAGGAATAAAGTAATTAAATATGCAATTGAGAGAATTTTATTGTTTGCTGCTATTACACTTGCAAAGAAGCACATTTTAAAAAATAAGTGGTGTTTGTAGGACAGTTCACCTATGGAAAAATATCCATATTATATATGGTATAATATCAAATGGGAGCTATCTTGTAGTGAATGTCATATCAGATAAATAAAACAGTTTATTAAATGAATAGATGGTCTCTGCAACAAATTAGGACTGTGCCAGATCTTTGACGAAACCAATGGGTTTTTTTTTTGGCAAAAGGAACAGTCTTTTTTCTTTTTTGTTTAATTCAAATGGCTTTCTGTCAAGCAAGCTATAAGGCAACAAGCATCAACATAGCGCTGTTCAATAAGCGGTGAGTTGTAAATGCTAATATATAAAAATACTTCCACTGAATATCAAGATAGCTTAATGAATTGTGGGCCTGATTTTCACCATTCCTTTTTGCAAAAGACACTTTCTAAAGCTGAATTGTGCTTGTTGTGGAGACCAACATAAATAATCAAGGTATTGTGCAAATGATAAAGGCTGGGATCAAGTTTCATCTCTCACTATATTTGCAGGGCTTGCCTGCCACTGTCAGTGTTGTCAGCTCTCATGGTCTCTTTGCTTTTTGCTCTGTGCTTACCCCATCTCTTCTTTCATTAAAAAATGCAAAAGTTTCTGTCCTTGTGGATTTGCAAAGGGAAAATACAATCCCCAAAGGCTTAGAAACTAGATAGCAAATTAAAAATGCCAACACTGATTATTCTTCTAGCTTCTATTATTTTAAGGGCAATCTCCTGACTTCCAGGGCCTGATTCATGGCTTCTGAACTGTAAAGTTTAGCCATCCTTATGGTTGGCATGCATCTAGAAAACCCTGCTGTATATATATAATTCTGTAAAATGAAAGCTCTTTATCTTGGTAGCTGAAATATTCATTACTGAAAATAAGCATTTCAACATTCAGAGGGTGAATAGTATTATCTGAGAATAACAACGATCTGAAAAATAGCAAAAAAAAAAAAAAAAAATCCATGTCTCTACAGTGTCCTAAAGCGATCCACCTGAGCGAGTCTGACCTTGCACAAGGAAAGTGGGATGATAGTTCCTACTAGCATGTGGATGCCAGTTCTTTCATCCGACTTGATCCTTTCATTTCAGCTTAGCTATTCTTGTTGGAGGCAGGGTCTATAGAGAAAGTCAGGAAAGAAATGAGGCCCGGTTTGTTTGGAAGAGAGGAGAGTGATGATGAAAGAGGTGAAACTGGGAAAAGACCAACTTTTGCAGCTAACTTTTCCTGAATGTTTTAATATTTGGCAGAAAATGGGGCTTTTGTGTTAAAAAGGTGCCTTTTTCTGCTTCAGCTGAAAAACTCCTACCATTTGGTCTAGTTGTAAGTCTGAGAATTCACACTGCTTTAACTGAGTAGCTAAATCTTCACAGGGTCTTTCTTTTCTGATCGAGTCACATACAAACTTTGCAGGCTGCAAAGGGCACCCTCAAAAGGCTGTGGAGCTCCTTCAGCCCAGGCATATACAAATTAGGTGAGGTACTTGTGCTGGCTGCACCAAGCCAGGTGAGAGCCAGGCACCAAAGCTGAGAACTTGCTTGTCTTGTACTTTGGTGATACTGTTTCCTGACACTGATTCAGTACATTAGAAGAAATCATCAGTCTGAAATGCCGAAGGAGCAGAAAGCAGAAGATGGATATGGGGGAAAAGGTAGATTAGAATAAGAATGTGGTGGGAGTTTTCTAATTTAGTTTTTTTCAAGGGTCTGAAGGGATCTTGGGAAACTTGGACAAACCATGAAGGAAAAGCAGATGTTCAGAGTGAAGGCTGCTGCAAAGAATAGTGTATATTAGGTGTTTCCCTCTGGCAGGTGTTAGGTCTATTCAAGGTAGCATTGTACTCAGCCTCAGCAGTAATATGACTGATTGTCAAACCCAATGAGAGGCTGTGCGACAGAGATGTCATTTAACAGATTTTTGCCAAACTGAAGATAGAATGGTTTGGTCATGTTTACAGTCAAACTTGGAATGGGTTTATTAATGTACCCAGAAGACTGCAAGAAGAGAATAAAATAGTTTAAGGGCAAAGGTCTTTCAGTGCTGTCTTGAAAACTGTTTTCTGTCTCTGCCTCTGTTACAACATTTATGATGCTACTGAACAAGGTGCTTAAATCTGACTTTTCACCTATGGAAGCTAGTTGGGAACAGAATCACTGACCAGTCATAGCTGCAGCAGAAGTCAATGGGGATGTGCTTCAGAGCTATAATGTACTACTTACTACCATGTACACTGAACAAATCAGAGCCTTGTTATCAGAAACTTCTACCTTAAATCCCTCTGTGCTTCATTTCCCTTTCCACAAAATGGGAACTTCCCATATAACAACCTCACTACACAACGAATGTGTGAAGATGAACTAATCCAGGTTTGCAAAGTCAAACTGAAGTTGTGTGTACTCACAGCATGGGGCCATACTCTGAAAACTGAGGATAAAAAAAATGTTAAGCAGCTGTTTTTTAAGTGAACATCATGCAGCCTCTTCAGGGAGGGGGACAAAAAGTCTTGTAGAAAATATAGTTCATGATCATGTAATTCAAATTCCTGTTGAACGCAATGGGATGAAAGAACTGCCTTACCAAAGGTCTGACTACTGGAACGTGCACACTTAGAAATTTCATTTAACAGGTATCTTTTGGGTACACTCTCTGTGCACCTTAAAAATGAACAGAAAGGAAGTAATAAGGGCTTCATGTCTTTTGATGAATGATAGCAAACATCATAAAAATTGCCGACTTCGGCCTCAGTGCTGTCCTTAGACTTTGCTGCTGCTGCCTGTCCTGTGAGATCCAGCAACACAGGTGCTTCATAACCAACTGAAAGTTTCTGCAGTTGTCACAAACACTTAGGCAATCCAAGGAGTGGAACTGTTTGTATAATTTTGCGTGTTTGTGGCATTAGTAGTACTTCTGTGGAAAACCTGGAACTCAGGTCTTGTCAGACAAGGAAAAGAGTTTTCTTTTTTTAAAAAAAAATAACAAAAGGAAATAATCATAAAAGCCAATAAAAGGAAGTTCTAGTTGCTCTTGAATTAAGAGAGTCAGTCATAATATTGTGGCATCTCAAATGCACCACTTCTTTTAGAAAATTTAGCATTCCCTTGGACTATGTGTGTCTCCTGTCCATATACTAATGAAGAGCAGTGTGATATAAGTTATTAGATGCAGTTAGATCACATCCCAAGATGATATAGTATCAGTAAATGTTTTCTGGTGTTGCATTAAAAGCTGAATGTTTTGGGTAACGAGACCATTCTTTCTAATCGTACCACTTAAAATTTGTTTTTAAACATTTAATCAAACTATTATACAAAATTAACGAGTGCTGAAGCAGAAGGAGAGCCTATTGATCACAGGTGATATATCTAGAAGCAATACACTGTTTACAGTAAGTTGTCTCTCAACTGAATAACGATTTAGTCATTTACAAGGAAAATCCTTCCAAATAAAAGTCTAATACTGTGATACTCAGTCTTCCTGATGGAAACCCATTGCCAAGATCGAGTTTTGTAAAGCACTTTGCACAAATTTTATTGAAATTACTGTACAGTTCTTTATGTGAAGGATATGGAAGCACATAAAGTATTGTGCAATAAATTTTGTAATGAAGGGCCACAAATGGCTTGTTAAAGATCCCTGTGTGGATGTCAAGTTTAACAGCAGGTATTGCTAGCCTAATGTATTTTTCTAGTAGTTTTTGGTCAAACAAAATATTGTCAGGAAGAAGTGTCCTCAGATAAATGACTTCATTTGTTAGTCTAAGAATAGCATCTTGCCTGAACGTGTGATTTGGCGTCTCTCTCTTAAAAGGTTTATCACCTAGCTGTAAGCTGACCAGGTCAGCAACCTGAATTTGTACAAAGTCCCATTCTATAAATTGTGAACTTGAGCTAAGTAAATAATTTGCAATGAATAATTTATCCACTGTGGTTAAACTCTTTTTCTGCAGCCCTTTGAGCAGATCATGAGTTCTTGCATTTATTCATTATTCAGAATTATTCTGTGGGTTTGCTGGAAAACTTCTATGTAGATTTAGCATCTGTTTGTTGAAGAGTTTAGGATAGTTAAGACTACTCAGAAAAGCTGTTTGATTTTGATGCTGATCTTTGATTTCCAATTAAATATTAATTTTAGAAAATTAATGAGATACATAACTAAACAGGCAGTGTTGAAATGTGCTTTCATCAAATCAGTCAATAAAACTACTTACTGTAAAATTCTTGAAGAACCAACATTAAAGAAAGCATCTCTCTGATTTAGCTAATTTATCATTAAAGTATCTAAATCTGTACAAAATTAAAGCACATGGTAAGCTGGACAAAATATTAATTTTTACAAGTCAAGCGAGTATTTTTGCAGCATTTTCTGAAACGGAATTAAGCATCTCTTGTAGATTGCTATGAATTTCAAAAATATATAAAGTTACTAAAAGCTTGCACTACTGAGAGCTACATGCAAAAAAACATGTCCAACAAGATTTAAATTGCTGTAAGATGCATTTCATAGCACATTGTTGAATTTAGTGTTCATGATGGATGTTTGACTAATTTCCCAAATATTTAAAATCTTCAACGAAACAGTTACAGCAGAACCCGTATCAGTGCAAATCTTTGTCTGCTTAGGAGTCAGGAGACAGGGTCAGGAGCCACCACATTTCAAGTTACTATTCTTTCTGCTGTGGCTACCAATTCATGATGATAGGGTTTTTTTTTTTTTTTCCTCTTTTCTTAAATGAACAACAGCATTTGATTAAATTCACATAAGCCATCAAAAAGCCACACAGTAGAACTCACCAACCAGTACTGATCTGGCTACACGTAATAGACTGGTATTATCCAGGAAAATGTGTGAAGTTTTGATATTAATCCTTGATACTGATCCTCTGCTCTAACTTGTTTCCTGGGTGCCTAGATTGAAAGGCACGTAGAGCGCTTGCACTGTGGACTCGCTTTGAGCACGAGAAGCAGCAGTTTTCGTTTTGGCAGTGCTTAAGGAGGAGTCTCTTGGTGCAGTGCTGCTCGCAGTCCCGTTCTGAGCGCGGTTACGTGTGAGCGCGCGCGGACCCGAGCACACCCACTGCACTTTTCACCGTTCAGCTGTCCAAAGCATTTGTAGAGAGATCATGTACAGCTCCTCCACTCCAGTCTGACACTAAAAACCGCTCAGAGCTGATCGGATTCTTCATCAATCACCCTGATCATGGCTGCTATATGGGCAGAGGATTTAAGAGAGCTGATCTGCCCTGTCACTCGGGGGCAAACATGCTAGGCTTTTTTAAAGCCTTCCTTTGGCCCACCTGGCATCAATCAACAGAAGTGACAAAACCACTGCCAGAACAGACAGCTGCCAGCAGACGAGTGGTTTAATTTTTTTGCTGCTGAACTTCCATGCTGTTGTAGAAAAGGGGGCCACGCGTGAAACCAGAGCCTCAGACCTTACAGTGGTGAGAGAATCAAAGACCTTGGAAATTCAAGTCTGGAAACTGTCGCGGATAAGCGAAACGGACATAAACTGAAACAGAGAGATAAAGTGAATAGGAGATTGCTCTTTGATAATAAAACAACAGTATTCAAGCAGCAATAACAAAACTCTCCAGCATACAACGTAAGCGCAAAAATTCTGTTAGTGTTATCAGGAGGCAAGGTGAGAGATTACAGGAGGACCACCAGCAAGATTGTAGTAATTGTCCTTGGGGATCTCCAGTGAGGCTCTGAAGGCTCTGCACCTTTGAGGTCATATCTCTATTTGAATGTAGAGGTGCCTTATTTTGTCTTTTACATCAGTGAATATGATTAAACTCCTGCTGTTGTGCTAAATTTCAAAGATTGTAAAAAGTCAGGGGAATTAAAAAGGTCACTGCAGTATTTCATTTCAATAGCAAATCTGTGGAATAATGTTGTACAAGTACATAGGTAACTGCTTTGAAAAGAGAACTTGTCAGTGGATTAGTTCTAGTGAAAAATAGCATACGTCTAGAAAAGTGGAATTCTGTTTTCTAAATGCATAATTAGAAAGAGACAGATACACAAAGAATATTTCCTTTCAAACATAAAAGTGCAGAAAAGACACACAGTTCCCAAACACTTGTGTAATATATACATTTTGTAACCAACCATACATTTAAAATTAGTAAATTCTACTTCCATACAATATGATAAACTCTTTTTCTAGAAAGGTACATACCAGACCTTGAGATCCATTTAAAACTGCAGAGAGAACATAAATGTTTCATACCTATTTGAAGAAAAAGAAGTGCTTGTCTGAACTTTAAACAAAGCTCTTTGCATTTGCTCTTTTTGTGTGTATATATATATTTTTAGTTAAGGCTATATTACAAGACATGTCTCTCTTTTAAAATGTGGATCAAGATAATTTCTGCTGGTTCACTAATCTGGCTAATCCCAGTACACATGTATTTCTGCAAATAACGTAGCTTCCTTTCAGGGACCGAAAACCTGTGCTTCCAACAGTGAACATCAAAATTGTGGACCTGTCTGAGGATTACAGGATTGAAGTCCTAACTGAATATTGTGCATAAACATGTGCTCTATTATGGTGCATGAAAGGTTTCAGTCGTATGTAAAGTCTGAAGGAAATTCATCAGTTTATGTTAAGTGCTGAGCTAAACTGAAACCAAAGGATGCAACTCTCTTGACTATATTTTAAATGATTGGCACTTTAATTGCATTCTATTTAAATACAGACTATATCAAATCTGATTAGAGTTGCAAAGCCTGGAAATGCCAGAAAATTTCTGAAATTAAAATTTCCTTCTGCAACCCAAAGATAGAGTTGCAGGAAGTGCCTTGCTTGGCTTTTTATTTGGTCTTGTTCCAAGTGGCTGGATCACCAGGGAATTTTGCTGTTAACTTTTAAGAATTTATACTGTGTGTTAAAAAGGATTGGTTCTGATTCGTTTTAACAGGCTTACAAATTGTCTTGCTTGAACAATAGAAGGCATATCCTTTAAGAAAAGGCCATCTCCTTGCTGGATTTCAATCATTCGTGCCAAAGTGTCAGAATGTGAAATTCTCCAGAATTTTTAGCAGAGGCAAAACATTTTTCTCTAGCAAGAGTCTCAGCTAAAATTTACTAAGTGTGTAAGAGGTGAAAATACGTAGCTTATAATTTATGATAATAGGTAATCTCAAGACTGATTGGGGCCTATGAGGAAGACATTTGAAGTACAAAGTAATATATTATTTACTATCTTTGAAAGTCAGATCAATCATTAATCTGATCTGTAAATTTATTTAATATTTTTTTCACAGACAGAAAAATATTTCAGACTCACCCAGCAAACTGGACAATAGAGAAATACAAGAAGAATGCTTAGCAGGCTGCTTTGTTGAATAGGCATCAAGCACAGAAAAAAATGCAACCCTATTATCATTTCTGCACATCACCTCTACACTTTGATGACAATGGACACAGAACTGATGCTATCAGACCTTGCGGAATAAATTGATGCTATTGAATACACACTGATATGAAACAAAAGGAGAGTAAATTAATCTTCTAACATAAAAAGGGGTGAAGTAGAATGCTTAAAAAAAAAGAAAGAAAGGAAAAGAAGTAATCTACCCCCTGCTCTTCCTTCCCCAAAGCAAACTTGAATGTTTTTTCAGTTTACAACATCCTCCTCACCTTCTCCTCTCTTCTGGCCCGGAGCTAGTATTGGTGTCAGAGGGATATATGCAACATATAAGAACCAGCTTTCTTCAGTGCTGAATTAAACCCTCTGTCATTTGAAAACTAAATTTTCCTCTTGCCTTCTACCTGTCCCAGCACAGATGACCCAAGTGCCATTTCTTTGGCGTCCCCAAACAGCATTGTCTAACAAGTTTAGATAATTGTATTTGTGTGGCACTCTCAGACATTTAGGAGAAAGTGTCCTTGAGAGCACTGGTGCATTTTGGCTGGGCAGTATACACAGATGCATACAGACAGGTGTAATTTTGCTCTGCCTGTGCTCCTAAGTGGCTGGACGCAAGCCAGCTCTCGTCTGGAAGCCATGCAGTCGCTGCACTGTAGCGCAGAGCCCAAGCAACTCGCGCTGCCTCTTTGTTTGTCTGCAAACACCCTCAGCTCTTGTTATCTGAAGGTCTCCAGATGTATTGCAGAAGTGTGCACGCTCAATTTTACAAAACACAAAGCCCGGGAAGGCGGTTTTCTCCTGCCGTGCTGAGCCAAGCTTGACTATCCGAGTTACCTGCTCATGAGCTGGGTGCTCTGTGCACTGCAAAGCTTCGGTGGGTTTGGTTCCCAGAGCAGGCAGAGCCACCTCACATGTCTTTCCCTGGGTTAGTTGCCTCTGGCACAGCCATGTGGTGTGACAGATACCTGCTCCAGGACAGGAGGCAGCCCACTCTGAGCTAGCCCAAGGATGGCCATGTGGCCCCAAGGCACATCTGTGTAGAGGGTCCCTGCAGCACATCTGTGGCAACACTGTGTCTCCAGGCATGGATCCCAGTGCAGTTTCCTTCAACGGTGCTGCACCCATGTGCAGAAAACCACGTTTTGAAGGGATGAGCACAAGTGCTGATTCCCAAAGCTTGGTTAGCATCTCAAATGGTAAGGTTTATCCTTATTACTGACTTAAACTATGAACTATCAGAAAAATGGTTAGTAATAAAACATCTTCATGTCCAGTGACACACTATTTTATGAAAGTGTCCTATTTCACTTAGTATAGAATGGTAACTTCCTGAGGAATTCTTACTCCGGCTTAGAAAAGGCTCAGTAGCATTGGTACTACCAAGACACAACAATTTTTACTGTACTTCTGCTGTCAGTTAATAATACAGCAATGTGACAATACTTCAAAATGCAATCAGCGAGTCTGTAGTGGCAGGGCCATACTGTTTTTATCTGTTCCTTGTTGAGTTCTGGCATATGAAACTATGCCTGTCCTTCAGCTTCATAAGCTAACTAATGGATGTAAGCACCATGTTTTCTCACTTCACTAGTCATCTACATCTGTAGCCTCTTAGTAGAGTAAATCTGTAGAACAACATTGACATTAATAATACTGAACTTCCAGATACTCTATTGTTACATTGTTTTCCAGTTAAGATCAAGCCATTTACTCCTTATTTTCCATCTTATTTCTTACTTGGTTTTCATACCATAAGGAGGCTTTACCTCCCACACTTACCTAACCAATATGCCTTGGTAAGTTCATGGAAGGGGCTGCACTGAGTCTTTCGAAACACTAAATAAACCTAGTAAGATCCAACATCAAACCTTTATAATTATGCTAAAAAGCATGCTAAGTTCAAGTTTGTGAAAGCTATTGAGAAAATCAAGGGAAAAAATCAATGCTAAAATCTTGCTTTTATGCATTTTACTTGTAATTGGGTCATTAGAAGTAGTAGCAGAAGAATTGAGAATTACACATGATTATTCTGCACAGACAGCAATATCCAAGATTTGAAATAGCATCTTCACCTTGAACTTAGGGAAGACTGTTGAAATGCTAAAGTATTTTGTTGGAGGACTGCAAAGTTAAAAACTGAGGTCAGAAGGTAAATTTTCAAAGGATAGAGAAATTTTTTATGTTTAAGCTAGTTTTATAGCACGAATCTTTGCATTTCTGAGTTCAAAATAAATTTATGTGAATATTCTTCGAGTTGAACCTAAAATATATGTTTTGGGGAACATTCCTAGCATCAACTCCAATTTAAGAAAATTTGTTAATAGCGTAGAAAAGGAAATAAACAGAAGCAAAGAAAATTATACTGAACATATAAGGAGAAATTTAAGGCAATATTCCATTTCTAAAAATAAGTAACTGATGAAAACTTAGTACCTCAGATTTTACTTTTTGGTATTAAAAGTTACCTTGAAATAAGAAAAATGGTTCCAATTTATTCTTTAGATCCTGAAGAGGACGTGAAAGCAATAATTTCTGGAATATATCTATTTTGTCTGGATTTTTTTCTGAAGTTATTCTTTTCAAAATTTTAGTAGTACAGTTTGTTTAAACCATTGCTACAGAATACTTTTAAGTAATCTGAGAATAGTTAAACCCTTATTCGATCGCTGCGATTAGCTCTTTGTGACTCCTCACTGAACAATCGTACTGCTGACATTGACAGGTGTTCTTAATAAATGAAATTCGCTACTGCTCAGAAAGTCCACATAAAACCTACATTTGTCTGTCTATGCCTTGAGCAGGCCTTAACCACAATGTGAATTTTAACGGCTGCAAACTGAGACCTAATACATTAATTTTCCAATAATCCCTGGGTATCTCTGATTTCCCAGTGGGCTGCTAATCTGAGGAGCAGACAAACGTCTTGCCCAAGGTCAAGAAGCAAGCCAATGGTCAAACTGGTGAAAAGACCTCTAGAGTTTTGTTTCATGGGTCTGTATTTTAACACCTAAACCACCTTCCACTTTCTTATTTCAACAGCAGTGAAGAGCTACTCAGATCTAATTTGAGATAGGGTAAGACTATAGGAGCATGACCATGTTAAGAACCTCTATTTTCTTTGTTATGCTATAATTTCAGGGGCACACTGCTCCTTCAGTAGTTACATTTTAGAAATGTAACTGGTACCAAATTAAACCCTTTAAAACTTAATATCTAAAACATTGGTGTTTCCTGGGTATTAGCCCAGAACATTTGCTTGTTTAAAAAATTACATATAGTTTAACGTAGATGCATGAAAATGGAAAAACCTAGCTCCCACAGTGATTGACTCAGCATCTTGTTAATCATTGCAATGTATGTTAATTCATTATTCAGCTGTAGCAGTGTGAGATGTTTTGCTTATGACAGCTTAAAACACAGTGAGTTCATGAGTACTTAGTGCGATAAGATACGTTCAGTTTATAACATTTTATCATGATAAAGAAAGCTTTAAAATGACATTATTTGATACATAAGATGCAGCAAAAAGTTGAGATACAACAGTCATCATTATAAATGTTTAGAGACATACCTAAAGTCTTATCTAAAGTTCATCCTGTTAAAGGACATGTTTTATGTTGTACAATTCCTCTTAGAATATCAATCTAATAAGCACCAAATGAGGCTGAAGACAATGCTGTTATAAAAAATGGAGAAAAATGATTAAAATGTGATAATTATACTGACAGCTTATATGCTCAATCTAATCAACCAAGCTTCCAATTTGTCATAATGTACACTCACTCATACATTATTGCTTAATTATAGCAACACTTCTATTTCAAAAGGCTGTCAATCATGCAAATGCCCATCATTTTTCTTTATTTGCATTTAAGAGATATGTTTTTAGTTCAAATCCGAAGCCCAATGAGAAACTGAATTAACCCTAGCTCGCTCTTTTGTTTGCAGTGCTCATCACTGCTTATTCTGTGTTTGCTGTCAGTGGTTATTTATGCTGTGTGATCTGCTGCTTTTAAAATCACTTGGTGCTGAAGAGGTTTTCGAATCTCATCTCTGTTTCTGAACTATTGTCTCAATGATCTATGTATTCTTGGGAGTTGAAGACCTAAGCTTGAACCATTTAGATATGATGTGACTAAAATTATCAGGCAATCCTTTTCTTATATTCTGGATTTTTCTTCTTCATTCTACAGGAAAGGGAAGATGAGCCTTGCCATGCTTACATGAGTAGCCCTGCCAAAATTGGTGGGACTGGCCATGTGTAAGATCTGAAAAAGTGTAAATCGATGTTCTTAATAAACATACACACATCATAATACGCATTCCAATGCACTTTTCACTCTGAATTGCTCTTATTCTGTTTCTTTTGGCTTGTGCCTTTTAATTATACATCTTCAAGAACTACTGCTCTGCTCCGTCCCCCATCTTCTCCGACTCCCTGCTCTATCTAGAGCGTAGAGTGGACAGGAAATCTGGCATTTTATGAGAGCACAGAGCCGCACAGCAGCAGGAATGCTTAACGGGATGTGTCACCAGTGGTAACGAACAGAAAACTTACGGCAAGAAAACTGGCAGAATTGCTAAAATACATCAAGGCTAGTAGGGCAATAAAGGAAGCGGTACGGTACTGTTAATGTGCAATCTTTTGGTAGTAAATAGGAGAAAGTGCTCTAACATGATATTCCTTCAGAATTTGAAAGTTAAAGCCACTAACTTACATTTTGCCATGCGCCCAAGTTGTATCTCAAACATTACAGACAGTGAGAGTACAAGGAATTAAACATGTAATGAGTTCTGCAGCTCTATAATGATGATAATGCTGAACACATACAGCTTGTGGCAGTCATCACGCCATCCTCTGCAAGGCTTTTGGCCTTATCTGAGTCTAAATTTCAGTTTGATAATACAGAGATATATCTTGTGTGAGGCAACAAGTGCCTAATGCAGTACTTGGAGGGGAACAGCAAGCTTTATCTACTTAGACAAGTTAACCACAGAGGGCAGAGAGATGACAGCCTGGCAGGAATTATCTGCCTGTTCTAGGCAGCCACTTCTCTGGCATCACATACTATATCTCTGTTTTCCTTGCTGCTTTCCCTTGTCAAGTTGCAGGAACCAATGAGCTTTCCAAAAGCCAAATGCCTCTGCAGTAATGTCTGGAAACTTGCACTCCCAGGTACCACATGCTTGTCTCAATTTGCAATGAAATAGGACCAAGCAGTTCTTTTCACACCATGTGTACATGTTCACCATTTATATGTGTTTACATATCTATATATATAGATATATAGATATATATCATAGAATTGGTAAGGTTGGAAGGGACCTCTGGAGATCATCTAGTCCAACCCTCAAACAAGTGGCCCATACGGGGATCAAACCCATGACCTTGGTATTATTAGCACCACGCTCTAACCGAGCTGTGTGTGTGTGTGTCGGGGGGGGGGGTTGTTTGTGTATGTGTAATTGATAACTGCTGCATACTACATTATTAAATTTAATTTTTTTACTCATAAATTCTATGAAACTTCTTACCTTTTAAAAATCTAGTAAGTTCTTACATGTATGAAGTATATAAACATATTCTGCATGTGCTTTAGATGGTAAATAAAAATATCTACAAAATAGTAATTCAAAATAACATTATTAACACAATCAATAGTAAGTAGCAAAGGAATTAAAAAGAAAAGACAAAAACATCGCATTTGGCTATGAAAAATGTGAAGTTATTCTTTGAATGTTGACTCAGGAAAATCTCAATACATTTCTGGTAAATGAGGCATGAAGCATATTGTTAAAACCATGGTGTCCAGGAGATAGTACTACCTAATATTTTATCTTAATGGCAGTATGTAGTACTTTAAAAGGCTTGAACTTTAAATCAAACACTTTGGGGAGGACATGGCCAATCTATTAATTTTTCAAAGATAACATAGTATCAACATGAAGACAAGAGAGTAGATCATTTTTGGAATCTTACTTGGTTAAAGTATCTTATGACAATAGCAGTGTGGTTTATTCTCTAATTAGTGGTCAGACAATAGGAATGATCTTCCTCTATCTACTCCATTGTTCCAAAGCTTGACATTGCTTTGCTGGACTCATTTATGTGTTATGAGGTCAAAATAGTCCCTGGTAAATGTACCCATAAAGGATGCACTACTTTTGATTCAGTGCAATTATTTGAGTGCTAGGACTTTATTATTTGTCATATTTATAGAAATTGTAGCAGAAACTCAAAGAAAGGCCATTATACTATCCCTTTGAAAGATGGAATATTTTATTATTTCTAGATAAACAGGATGACAAAATCCATTTGGTTCATGCTTATTGTTTATTCTGAGGAAAATTCTCTTCCCTTCTCACCCCTCCTTCCTATGAAAGGTGTCCACAGTCTAGACATTCCTCCTAGAACATGTTGTTACCTAAGGTTTCACTTATCTCAAGCAAAACCAAAAATCAGTTATATGTTTTCCTATCATTTATAACAATACCAGCTTCTCTTGACTGATAGGCAGGCTTACTTTTGAGAAGACCACTTGTGTATCCATTTGAAAAGGAAAGTATCGGATCTTTTCTCTTGACTTCTGCAGGATTCCTGCACAAGCTGTGAGGCAGGTACAGTGACACGTCTTTCCTAAACGGGCAGCTCAGCCTATGAACGAGGGATACGTAATGGAGTTTCTGCGAGGATTCTTTCCTCGAGGAGTCCTTATGTCATTTTTCTGGTCACTATCCCTTACTTCCACTTGATAGAATAAGCGGTTCAAGGAAAGACTCTAAACCTGGCAATCTGGAGCTTGATTTCGTGCTGCTAGCTATGTGTATCAACTGTTGCTGCTTCTTCAATGTCAAGCATTTCTCTTGAGGCTTCTAGTTAGTCTATATCATTGAAGGAAGGTTGGTTACTTCTGTTTGGCTTTAGCACATGCGAAAAAGCAAGCAAAGAACAATCCTTTCAGAAAAGTGGCTATAGTTTAGAATTGACAAGTAGATCAAATTGAATTAATCATATTTGCATTAATCATTCTTTTGAAAATACATGGTGAAAGCATTTGGTAGTTCTGCCATCCTGTCTCCTAGGTAGTTTTCTTTTTGCCCAGCCCTTGCAGTCTTTCATAGAGAATTTTTTCTTTATTTAAAATAAATACGAGTATTTAAAGGTGTATAATTTGGAAGTCTGCTACACAGCTCTCTAAACAAGGTCCTCTAGCCAGTTGGCTGATAGCAGGAAGATGACACTCTTCTTGTTGCCTGTAGTAGACATGTCCTTTCACCCTGCTTACCTCCTCTTTTTTCATTTTAAAAATTGAAATTGCTTACTGGCATATTTTGCTTTTTCCATAACCTAGCTTATCAAATGAAGGAAAGCTTTCAGCTGAATTTAAGGGCTTCTGTCCATTACCATGTAGAATAGTCATTGTTTCAAGTGACACAGTGTCAGCATCCTGGGAAGCAGTCAGAAGCCACTTCTAGTCCCCCTTAGCGGCCATTGCTCAGGATTGACAGCAGAAGGCACTGACTTGCACCACAGGGGCTTAATACAATCTGTTTACCCAAGGCCTCTCTCAAGACTACATGCTATGCTTTTGTCCTGACGCGTTTCTTTCTTTGGTTATTTCAAAAAGCCTGTCCCATAAGTTTGATACAGAGAAAGTTCTTTGAAAATATAGACAGAATTTTTACATGGGTTTCTTATTTTTCTCTGCTTCTTCATTAGACTATCTTAGCTCCTATGTGCCAAGTATAATACGAATTTTAGAATAAAATTCAGTCATAGCAAAGTAGTAGAAAGAACGTAACTCTAGAATTAAAGAAAAACAAGCAAAATTCCTTTCCCATCGGATTTTCTCTACTATTTGACTGAATAAGAAGTCCGATTCACTGGAGGACAGCCACCAGCTTTATTTCCTGCAAAGTCCAAATGGAAAATTCTCAGAGGATTACAAAAGGAAGTGAGCCTAAGGACACACACGTGACCTTGACTCTGCCTGTGGCTTGTAGCATGTAGCTGCTACCATGTGATTCTCGTTCAGAGGGGAAACAGACTCGTGCACTGTCCCGAGGGAATGTGTGTGCTGTTTATATATGGTGCTGAAAGACAAGAGGGTGAAGTACAGCTTGTGAAGTGCTAGGGAGGATATGAAATGATTGAAGATGTGTGTCCTCATGTGTGTAATAGCCTCCGTTGGGTTGAGGGACTGGGTGGGGGGAGGGAAAGAATTAAAGAAGAGGAAGGCATTCCTAATGGGTTCTCTATTTTCTTGTCAGCAGTCAACAAGACTAGAAGAGCTCCATCCTTTCCTGTATGTTTTGACATATTTTCCTTTGTTCATGTACATTTGTAGGCA